>NW_024070204.1:36988280-37144422 GCF_014754425.2 Oryx dammah
CATCCTGCCACCTTCTCATCCTGCCACCTTCTCATCCTGCCACCTTCAAATATACTTCTCCATGCCATATCTGAGTTGCTCTATTTAAAATGCAAATCTAGCTGAATCACTCACAGTTTGCTTAAAACCTTGACCTGCAGCGGAATAATTCCAAGATACTTAGCATGGAATGTGACATGATTGCTATATTTTCAGTCATATTTCCTCTATTTGCTATCTCACAATTAGTGCTTTCAGCATGAAAATGCCTGTAATGTCTGCTGACCTTCACACTTTCTATACCCTTTTGCCTTTGACCATGATATTCCCTCTTTCCAGTTTCTTCTTTACCTTTATTTCTCTTCACCTTTATTAAGTACATTTTCAAGTACTTAATACCTACAATGTTATCTTACCTTGTGTATGTACTGCCCCTAAAGCTTATCAAGACTCTTCAGGACCAGATTTGTACCTGAATGGAAGACTGTATTCTTTATTTGAAGTGAATTTCCAATTCTAAATTTTAAGCTGTGATTTCCCCTACTACTCATACCCACCCGAATCCTTCTAAATCTGGTTCCTCCTCTCTTTTCAATCTTTACGGGAGTCTTTGCCAACTCAGAAAGAAAATGAATTCAAAGAAAACATGTCTATCAGTTAGCTGGATTCTGATAACTCATGTATTAGGTGCCAAACTTAGATAAGCATCTACATAAACAAGATCCACTTCCTTCTTGAAACTTCCTTGCAACAGATTTGGCTGATATTCATTATTTTGCCAATTCCAAAAATTTCTCAGTCTTTCTTCCAAAACACTTTTATGTACAAGTAAAACTGGCTGAGTATACAGACTCACAGAAGTATAGGTCTATGTCCGACTCTTTTTGACCTCATGGACTGCAGCCCGACAAACTCCTCTGTCCATGGAATTTTCTAGGCAAGAATACTGGAGTAGGTAGCCATTTCCTTCTCCAGGGGATCTTCCTGACCCAGGGACTGAACCTGCATCTCTTGTATATCCTGCATTGGCAGGCAGATTCTTTACCACTGAGCTACCTGGAAAGCCCATGTATCACCATACTCCCATATATATTTAAATACACTATACTACACAGTGTGTGAATATATCCCTTTCCTATCCCAGGTTTTAAAAGGATGGAAATAATGGCATCTCCTTATTCACCCCTTCCTTTTAAAAAAACCAACAGTCTGATTTTGTTTTGACTCTAAAGAAAAGAAAAAGGTTGACTGACCAAGTGATTGAATCCCCTACCACAACTCTCCTAACTGGTGTTAAGGCATCTCCTTGACCCTGACCTTGTTTCTACTGGCAGGAATCTCAATCACTCACGTCAATGGCAGCCATATCCAGGCACTTGTGGTCGGAATGGAGTCTAGCGTGCTGTTTTTCTCTAATGATTCTACTTGACATTGTTCTGGCTTTTCCCCTCCAGTGTGTGACTGGAAGTTTTAACAGATGAAATAGTGGCTGTGTAGGCACATTGGACAGATGGACGTATTCAATGTGATCTGTCATTTGTAGACCACTGTGAGTAACTAACCTTTGCTCTCTCCTTTCCAATCTTTAATAAATGTTTCACAATCAGTGTTAACTTCTGTGATGGCCCTAAAGACAATAAAAGTGAACACTTTCCTCAAGACGGGGCAAGGCCAAAATGGATTCTACTTCATAATCTTTAATAGAAGGTGTCTGAGTTATATGTGATTTGCCTCTGTAATAAGTAAAAGGACCAACATCTTATCAACTACCCCCTGTAAGAAACTGGGTCAAGAAGCCTTGCCACAGCTTCCTTCAAAGGAAATCAGAGAGATTCAGAAAGAATGGATTCCGGGATAGGTATCAGGTTACAGCTACTTCCGGCCTGAAGCCTACAGTTTGAGTATCTTGTTACTTTCAAGCAACCTCCCTACTGGTCCAATGCACAAACCACTTCTGATTGAGCAAGTAGGCAATGAAGAAGCTCTTCCTTATGCTGTGATAGGCTTATCTCATGTTTCAGCTCCTCAATCTGGTCTTTGCTTTGTCCACATGCAATAAATAAGTTATGATAATGTATGTGAAGAAATAGGATTTTTTTCCAATAGAAGTATTTCCAAACCATATGTTCAAATTATTCAAAGTATTTAACATAAGTACAACAATAATTTTAAAATACTCAATGTCCCTATGAAAAGTGGATATTTAAACTTTATTATTATACTTTTTGTATTCAAAGAAATTTCTTTTATTTTGTTTAGAAAATTGCATTTCCACATAACAAACTTTTAAATTAAAATTATGCTATACATCTTTGCGTGTATGCGTTAGTCGCTCAGTCATGTATGACTCTTTGCAACCCATGGACTGTAGCCCACCAGACTTCTCTGTCCATGGAACTTTCCAGGCAAGAATACTTGAGTGGGTTGCCATTCCCTTCTCCATGAGATCTTCCTGACCCAGGGATCAAACCCACACTGCAGTCACCAGGGAAATCTTTGTTTATGTCTAGTCAACTATAGTCAAGATCATGTGGTAAACTGAATTATATCTCACAATTAAAGCACTCTTGGTTCCTTTCATACTATAATTTAGACTTAGAAGGATAAGTTAAATACCCACTATAGAATTAAACACTTACTTTACAGCAGTAGAATAGAATAATCTTGATTCATATGCCTAATGACCAGCAGAGGGCACTACATACACAGCTGAGGATGTTTAAGTCCTCAATGACCAGTCCTTTCCACTCCCATTCCCTCCACAGGCACTCACAGCACCACTACCACTGGAAAGGAACAGCTCAGACCCACTCAAGTGAAGAGAAAGATATCTGGGCTTACTTGTTTGTTCCAGCACACCAAAAGTTAACCTTTATCTGGAGAATAAATTACATCAATATAATTGTCCTGATGTAAATATAGCTTTAATTTGGAACTTCTTATATATTCAGGGAAAATAGCTGGGTTCCTCTATCAACTGTAATTAAAAACTCAAACTGCATTTTGCTAAAACCATTTCTTCTTATTATACATAAACTCTCAGATATATAAAGTAAAATTTAATTGAGATTTTTGATACTACATCACTTAAAATGTATCTTTTTATAACTCTTTTGCTTCTAGATAAGCTTGGAAGGCTTTTCATAGCTGATGGCCAAGATAGCAAAGCAGAAAGACTTTGAGCTCACCTCTTCTCATGGGTCCATCAAAATTACATTTTACAGAGTAACTATGTAAGAGAAGACCTAAAGACTAGCACAAAATATTTTCAATACCTAAAATATAAAGAAAGAACTGCAATAAGATTGGTAGGAGGGGTGGAGTTGTGGTATAGTCACACTCACATGCCCAGATAAATGACCCATAAACTAGAGGATAATCACAATTGCAGAAGTTCTCCTCAAGGAGTGGTGGGTCTCCAGTGGAGGATCTTGCATCATGATGACAAGCTTTCAAAACATCTGGTTTTAAAAACCAGCAGGACTTGAATATGAGAGAGTCAGAGGGTTACAGGAAACAGACTCCACTCTTTAAGGGCATACACAAAGTCTCGCACACTGTAAGAACAATAGCAAATGCTGGCTGCAGCCATTTTGGAGAACTTGCTCCATCACAAAGGCACTATTGCTAGTAAGCACCATTTTTTAGTCGTTCTTTTAACCTATTGGCACCAAGAGCTTACTTGCCCACCAGGAAGCTAGCATCAGTTCCAGGAACTCTCGGGCTGAGCAACAAGTCACCTGGGGACCTGGTCCCATTCACTGAGAGCCAGACCCAGAACTCATGGTCCCTACAACCAATTGTCCCAAGATCTAGACACCCATCACTGCTCCAGTGCCTGCCCTAATACCCTCAGGACTCACAGCCAGCTGCCTTCATATCAGACTCCCCTCACCAATGGGCCAGCACCAGCCCAAAGGCCCCTGGCGCCACAGTCTGCCATGCCCCAACTCTACTACACCCGCTAGTAGACTGGCAGCCACCACACAAAGCGGTTCAACCAAGTTGGATACCAGATTCACTTACCATGGTACCCACAGTTGTCAGCCCCAACACAACAGAAGGACACATAGCCCACAAAGGGCACCCTGGAATATAAAGCAGATGGGAAAAGAAGAGAATGTGTTAGTGTGCCCCACAGAACATCAACTACATAAGGCCACTTCTCTAAGATCGGGAAAATATAATCACCTTACCTAACACATAGACATAAAAACAGAGAATTAAGCAAAATGAGGGAGAGGCATATGTTCCAAAGAAAAGAAAATACAAAATTCCAAAAGACGAACTAATTGAAATGGAGATAAGCCATCTACCTGATAAAAAGTTCAAGGAAATGAATACAAAGGGGCTTTATGAGCTCAGGAAAATAATAAACAAACACAGGGAGAATTTTAACAAAGAATTAGAAAATATAAAGAAGAACCCAAAGAGCTGATAAATATAATAACTGAAAGAAAATATACACTAGAAGGATTCAACAGAAGATCAGATAGTACAGAGGAACTGATCAGCAAACCAGAAGAGAGTAGTGGAAATCACCTGAGTAGAACAGAAAATTTAAAAAAAGAATTAAAATAAATGAAGATAGTTTAAGAGAATTCTGAGACAATATCTGTCAAGCATACTAATATTTGAATTATGGAGGTCTCAGAAGGAAAAGAGACAGAGAGAATGGGGAAGATTATGTATTTCAAGAAATAATATTGAAAACTTCCTTAACCTGGGAAAGGAAAAAAACACACAGTTTCAGGAAGCACAGAAAGTATAAAACAAGATGAATCCAAAGAATTCCACAAAAAGACACGTTATAATTAAAATTTCAAAAGTTAAAGAGAGAATCTTAAAAGCAGCAAGAGAAAAGCAACTAGTTAAGCATAAAGGAATGAGACTACAGGTTAACTTATATGTCAGAAGGGAATGGCATGATGTATTCAAAGTAATGAAAGGGGAAAAATCTACAGCAAAGAATACTGTACTTTGGCAGGGCTCCCATTCAGATTTGAAGAAGAGATAGCTCTATAGACAAGCACAAACTAAAAGTTCAGCATCATTAAACCAGATTTATAAGAAATGTTGAAGAGACTTCTCCACATGGAAGAGAAAAGAATACAACTAGAAAAATAAAGTTATGAAAGGAAAAAAATCTCCTTGGTAAAGGCAAACAGAGTAAAGGTATTATATTAATCACTTTTAATGCTAGTTGGAAAGTTAAAAGACAAAAGTAGTAAAATCATCTATATACAAATAAGTAGCTAAGTTATATACAAGACAAAAAGATGTAAAACATGATATCAAAACCAGTAAACATGGAGGAAGGAGTAAAAATGCTAAAAGTCATTTGAATGTAAGATGACAACATAACATAATCATGTATATACACAGACTGCTAAATACAAAACTCATGGTAACCATAAGCCAAAAATCTATAATGGATATGAACAAAGAAAGAGAAAGTAAGCCAAACATAACAATAAAGATAGTCATCAACTCACAAGTGAAGAGAGCAAAAGAAAAAAGGAATAAAAACAACTACAAAGTAACCTAGGAACAATGAATACAATTGCAACAAGTATATACCTATCAATTATTACTTTCAATGTGAATAGACAAAATGGTTCAAGCAAAAGATATAGGATTAAAAAAAAAAAAGATTCATATAATGCTTCCCCAAAGAGACTCACATTAGAACTAAAGACATGGAAAGTGAGGGGATAGAAAAAGATCATTATATAATGACTAAGGAATCAATCCAACAAGAAGATATAACATTTATAAATATGCATGAACCTAATATAATAGCATCTAAACACATAGAGCAAATAGTAACAAATTTAAAGGGAGAAATTGACAGTAACACAGCAATATTAGGGAACTTTAACACCTCACTTATATCAATGGACAGATTATCCAGACAGAAAATAAATATGGAAACATTGGCCTTAAAAGACACTTTAGACCAGCTTGACTTAATAAAGATGTATATAGAGCACTCTACCCTAAAACAGCAGAATACAATCTTTTTGAGCATACATGGAACATTCTTCAGGAGAGATCACAGGACAAGCCACAAGTAAACTTCAATAAATTTAAGAATATCAAAATATTAAGCATCTTTTCTGTCCACACTATGAGACTAAAATAAACTCTAAGATGAAAAATCAGAAAGAGAAATTAAGGAATCAATCTCATTCAACATTGCAACAGAAAAAATTGAATATCTAGGAATAAACTTATCTAAGGAGACAAAAACACTGTACACAGAAGATTATAGATACTAATGAAAGAAATCAAAGATAACATACACAGATAGAGGGATATTCCATGTTCCTGGATAGGAAGAATCAATATTGTGAATGAAAATGACTGTACTACCAAATACAATCTACAGAGTCCATGCAATCAATGGAATATCAAGTTACCAATGACAGTTTTCACAGAACTAGAACAAAAAATTTCAAAATTTATATGGAAACACAAAAGACCCTGAATAGCCAAAGCAGTCTTGAGAAAGAAGAATGGAACTGGAGTAATCAACTTTCCTGACTTCAGATTATACTACAAATCTACAGTCATCAAGACAGCATGGTACTGGCACAAAAACAGAAATGTAGACCAATGGAACAAGATAGAAAGCACAGAAAGAAACCCATGCACCTATGGGTACTTTATTTTTGACAAAGGAGGCAAGAATATACAATGGGGCAAAGACAGCCTCTTCATTAATGGTTCTGGGAAAACTGGACAGCTACACATAAAAGAATGAAGTTAGAACATCGCCTAACACCATATACAAAGATAAACTCAAAATGGATTAAAGACCTAAATGTAAGACCAGAAACTGTAAAACTCTTAGAGGAAAACATAGGCAGAACACTTGATGACATAAATGAAAACAAGGTCCTCTATGACCCACTGCCTAGAGTAATGGAAATAAAAACAAAAGTAAACGAGTGGGACCTGATTAAACTTAAATTTTTTTTCACAGCAAAGGAAACTATAAGCAAGGTGAAAAGATAACCCTCAGACTGGGAGAAAACAATAGTAAATGAGACAACTGACAAAATATTAATTTCCAAAATATACAAGCAGCTCATACAACTCAATATCAGAAAAATAAGAAACCCATTCAAAAAGTGAGGAAAAGATCTAAACAGACATTTCTCCAAAGAAGACATACAGATGGCTAACAAACACATGAAAAGATGCTTAACATCACTCCTTATCAGAGAAATGCAAATCAAAACTACAATGAGGTATCACTTCACACCAGTCAGAATGGCCATTATCAAAAAGTCTACAAACAATAAATTCTGGAGAGGATGTGGAGAAAAGGGAATGCTTTTGCACTGTTGGTGGGAAGGTAAATTGATAGAGCCGCTATGGAAGATGGTACGGAGATTCCTTTAAAAACTAAAAATAAAGTCACCATATGACCCAGCAATCCCACTCCTAGGCATATACCCTGAGAAAACCAAAATTTAAAAAGACACATTTATCCCACTGTTCACTGCAGCATTATTTGAAATAGCTAGAACATGGAAGCAACCTAGCTGTCCATCACCAGATGAATGGATAAAGAAGTTGTAGAAAACTACAGGCCAATATGACTGATGAACATAGATGCAAAAATCCTTAACAAAATTCTAGCAATCAGAATCCAACATCACATTAAAAAGATCATACACCATGACCAAGTGGGCTTTATACCAGGGATGCAAGGATTCTTCAATATCCACAAATCAATCAATGTAATAGACCACATTAACAAATTGAAAAATAAAAGCCATATGATTATCTCAATAGATGTAGAGAAAGCCTTTGACAAAATTCAACATCCATTTATGATAAAAACTCTCCAGAAAGCAGGAATAGAAGGACCATACCTCAACATAATAAAAGCTATATAAGACAAACCCACAGCAAACATTATCCTCAATGGTGAAAAATTGAAAGCATTTCCCCTAAAGTCAGGAACAAGACAAGGGTGCCCACTTTCACTGCTACTATTCAACATGGTTCTGGAAGTTTTGGCCACAGCAATCAGAGCAGAAAAAGAAATAAAAGGAATCCAGATTGGAAAAGAAGAAGTAAAACTCTCACTGTTTGCAGATGACATAATATTCTACATAGAAAACCCTAAAGACTTCACCAGAAAATTACTAGAGCTAATCAATGAATATAGTAAAGTTGCAGGATATAAAATCAACACACAGAATTCCCTTGCATTCCTGTACACTAATAATGAGAAAATAGAAAAAGAAATTAAGGAAACAATTCCATTCATCATTGCAATGAAAAGAATAAAATACTTAGGAATGTATCTATCTAAAGAAATTAAAGACCTATATATAGAAAACTATAAAACACTGGTGAAAGAAATCAAAGAGGACACTAATAGATGGAGAAATATACCATGTTCATGGATTGGAAGAATCAATATAGTGAAAATGAGTATATTACCCAAAGCAATCTACAGATTCAATGCAATCCCAAACAAGCTAACAATGGTATTTTCACAGAGCTAGAACAAATAATTTCACAATTTGAGTGAAAATACAAAAAACCTCGAATAGACAAAGCAATCTTGAGAAAGAAGAATGGAACTGGAGGAATCAACCTGCCTGACTTCAGGCTCTACTACAAAGCCACAGTCATTAAGACAGTATGGTACTGGCACAAAGACAGAAATATAGATCAGTGGAACAAAATAGAAAGCCCAGAGATAAATTCACGCACCTATGGACACCTTATCTTTGACAAAGTAGGCAAGAATATACAATGGATTAAAGACAATCCCTTTAACAAGTGGTGCTGGGAAAACTGGTCAACCACTTGTAAAAGAATGAAACTAGAACACGTTCTAACACCATACACAAAAATAAACTCAAAATGGATTAAAGATCTAAATGTAAGACCAGAAACTATAAAACTCCTAGAGGAGAACATAGGCAAAACATTCTCCGACATAAATCACAGCAGGATCCTCTATGACCCACCTCCCAGAATATTGGAAATAAAAGCAAAAATAAACAAATGGGACCTAATTACAATTAAAAGCTTCTGCACAACAAAGGAAATTATAAGCAAGGTGACAAGACAGCCTTCAGAATGGGAGAAAATAATAGCAAATGAAGCAACTGACAGACAAATAATCTCAAAAACATACAAGCAACTCCTGCAGCTCAATTCCAGAAAAAATGAATGACCCAATCAAAAAATGGGTCAAAGAACTAAATAGACATTTCTCCAAAGAAGACATACAGATGGCTAACAAACACATGAAAAGATGCTCAACATCATTCATTATTAGAGAAATGCGAATCAAAACCAAAATGAGGTACCATTTCACACCAGTCAGAATGGCTGCAATCCAAAAGTCTACAAGCAATAAATGCTGGAGAGGGTGTGGAGAAAAGGGAACCCTCTTACACTGTTGGTGGGAATGCAAACTAGTACAGCCACTATGGAGAACAGTGTGGAGATTCCTTAAAAAACTGGAAATAGAACTGCCTTATGACCCAGCAATCCCACTGCTGGGCATACACACCGAGGAAACCAGAATCAAAAGAGACACGTGTACCCCAATGTTCATCGCAGCACTGTTTATAATAGCCAGGACATGGAAGCAACCTAGATGTCCATCAGCAGATGAATGGATAAGAAAGCTGTGGTATATATACACAATGGAGCATTACTCAGCCATTAAAAAGAATGCATTTGCATCAGTTCTAATGAGGTGGGTGAAACTGGAGCCGATTATACAGAGTGAAGTAAGCCAGAAAGAAAAACACCAATACAGTATACTAACACATATATATGGAATTTAGAAAGATGGTAATGATAACCCTGTATGCGAGACAGCAAAAGAGACACAGATGTATAGAACAGTCTTTTGGACTCTGGGGGAGAGGGAGAGGGTGGGATGATTGGGAGAATGACATTGAAACATGTATAATATCATATATGAAATGAATCACCAGTCCAGGTTTGAAGCAGGATACAGGATGCTTGGGGCTGGTGCACTGGGATGACCCAGAGGGATGATACAGGGAGGGAGGTGGGAGAAGGGTTCAGGATGGGGAACATGTGAATACCCATGGCAGATTCATGTTGATGTATGGCAAAACCAATACAATATTGTAAAGTGAAAAAAAAAAAGTTGTAGAACATATGCACAATGGAATATTACTCAGCCGTAGAAAAGGAACACTGAGCCTATTATACAGAATGAAGTAAGTCAGAAAGAGAAAAATATTGTATTCTAATGCATATATACAAAATTTAGAAAAATGGTTCTGAAGAATTTATTTACAGGGCAGCAATGGAGAAACAGACAGGGAATAGACTAATAGACATGGAGAGAGGGGAGGAGAGGGTGAGATGTATGGAAAGAGTAACATGGAAACTTACATTACCATATGCAAAATAGACAGCCAACAGGAATTTGCTGTATGGCTCAGGAAACTCAAACAGGGGCTCTGTATCACCCTAGAGGGTTGGGATGGGGAGGGAGATAGGAGGGAGGTTCAAAACAGAGGGGATATATATGTACCTGTGGCTGGTTCATGTTGAGGTTTGACAGAAATCAACAAAATTCTGTAAAGCAATTATCTTTCAATAAAAAATTAATTAATTAAAAAATAAATAAATCGTAAGAAAAAGAAAGATCAAAACACCTAGAAGCTGAATAATGTGTTACTAAAAGTCAAGGAGCATTGCAGAACTCAAAAAGGAAACAAAAGATACCTCAGACAAATAAAAATGAAAACACAATCTAAAATATATGGGACTTAGCAAAAGCAGTTCTAAGATGGAAGTTACAACAATATAAGCCTACCACAGGAAATAAATCTTAAATAAACAATCTAATCTTCAACCTAACAGAATTAGAAAAAGAAGAACAAACAAAATCCAAAGTTACTGGAAGGAAAAAAATGATAAAAAGCAAAGCAGAAATCCATGGGATTTTCCAGGCAAGAGTACTTGAGTGGGGTACCGTTGCCTTCTCCAAAGCAGAAACAAATAGAGGCTAATAAAATAATTAAAAATATCAAATAAATTAAGAGCTCATTCTTTGAAGAGATAAACAAAATTGATAAATCTTTTGTCAGATCCATCAAGGAAAAAAGTACCTTTACTCAGAAAACAATTAGACATTGATGAACAAAATTTAAGATGAAACAGAAAGATTTACAATGCTCATGAATTGCAAGAATTAATATTGTTGAAATGATCACACTATTCCAAAGGTATCTATAGGTTCAATGTAATCCCTATCAAAATACCAATGGCATTTTTCACAGAACTAGAACAAGTGATTCCTAAGATTTGTATATGCATACTATAGAATCCAAATATCTAAAGCAATGTTGAAAAATAACAAAGCCAGAGGGATCATGCTCACTGATTGCAAGCTATACTACAAGCTATATTGATCAAAACAGTGTGGGACTGGCATGAAAACAGAAAAACAGAACAGAATGAGAGCCCAGAAATAAACCCATATTTATATGCTCAGTTAATCTACAACATGGAGAAGGAAATGGCAACCCACTCCCGTATTCTTACCTGGAGAATTCCATGGACAGAGGAGCCTGTTGGGCTACAGTCCATGGAGTCACAAAGGGTCAGATATGACTGAGTGACTGAACACAATCTACAGAAAGGAGGCCAGAATATACAATGGTGAAAAGACCACATTTTCAAATGGTATTAAGAATACTGCATCGCTACATGCTACATGCAAAAGAATCAGACTGAAACACTTTCTCACGTCACTTGCAAAAATAAACTCAAAATGGATGAAAGACTTAAAAGTAAGACATAACATCCCTAGGAGAAAATACAGGCATTATGCTTTTCTGACATTGGTCTTGGCACCTGTTTTTTCCAATGTGTCTCCTTTGGCAGGTGAAGCAAGAACAAAAATAATCATATGGAACTGCATCAAACTAAAAAGCTTTTGCACAGTGAGAGAGACTATCAACAGAAAAAAAGGCCACCTACTTAACGAAAAAAAAGGTATTTACAAAGGATATATCAATAAGGTGTTAATATGCAAAATTGCAAAGAAATTATACAACTGAGTATCAGAAAGACAAACAACACTAAAAAACTGGGCAGAGGATCTGAATAGTTATTTCCAAGTAAGTCATGTGGATGGCTAACAGGCATATGAAAAGATGCTCAAAATCATTAATCATCAGAGAAATGCAATTTAAAATCACAATGAGATACCTCTTAGAATGGATATCATTAAAAAGACTAAAAACAAAAAATGTTGGTGAGGATGTAAAGAAAAGAGAACCACTGTATACTGCTGATAGGAATGTAAAATAGTGTAGACACTATGCAAAACAGCATGGAGTGTTGTTTAACAATTAAAGTAGAGCCACCATACAATTTAGCAATGCCACATCTGGGTATGGAGAAAGCTAAAATACTAATTCAGAAAATTTATTGCACCTCTGTATTCACTGCAGCATCATTTGCAGTAGCTGAGGTATGGAAGCTACTTAAGGGTTCTAAGTGGTAGATGAATGGATAAAAAAGATGTTTATATATATATATATATATATATATATATATATAAGAGTAAAAAAAAGAGACAGAGAGAGACAGAAAGAGACAGAGAGAGAGGACTTCCCTGGTAGCTCAGACAGTAAAGCATCTGCTTGCAATGCGGGAGACCTGGGTTTAGTCCCTGGGTTGGGAAGATCTTCTGGAGAAGGCAATGGCAATCCACTCCAGTAGTTTTACCTGGAAAATCCCATGGACAGAGGAGCCTACTAGGCTACAGTCCATGGGGTTGCAAAGAGTCAGACACAACTGAGCAACTTCACTCATATATATATATATATATATATATAAGAGAGAGAGTTGGAGAAAGTTTTTTAATTTGTTCTGGTTTTAAATTTTATTATTATGGACAAACTCGAAGGAAATTTGTGACTAATCACCTTTCTCTCTCTCTCTCTCTCTCTCTCTCTCTAGGCAGACAGATAAATGAGTGTGTATATGTTATGTATGTGTGTGAGTGAGCCATGCTGTGCAGGTCCACCCAAGACTGACTGATGGGTAATATTGAGGACTACTGACAAAACGTGGTCCACTGGAGGAGGGAATGGCAACTCACTCCAGTATTCTTGCCTAGAGAATCCCATGGACAGTATGAAAGGCAAAAAATATGACACAGGAAGCCAAACAGCCCCAGGCTTGAAAGTGTCCCATATGCTACTGGGGAAGAGCAGAGGGCAATTACTCATTGCTCTAGAAAGAATGAGGTAGCTTCCCCAATGGCTCAGAGTGTAAAAAATCTGCCTGCCATGCAGGAGACCTGGGTTCAATTCCTTGGTTGGGAAGATACCCTGGAGAAGGAAATGGCAACCCACTCTAGTATTCTTGCTTGGAAAATCCCATGGACTGAGGAGCTTGGTGGGCTACAGTCCATGGGGTTGCAAAGAGTCGGACACGACTGAGCGACTAACACATACACGCGAGAAAGAATGACGTGGCTGGGCAAAAGTGAAAATGATGCTCAGTTGTGGATGTGTCTAGTGGCAAAATTAAAGTCTGATGCTGTAAAGAACAATATTGTAGAGTAATCTGGAATATTAGGCCCTGAATCAAGGTAAATTGGATGTGATCAAACAGGAGATGGCAAGAGTGAACATCAATATTTTAGGAATCAGTGAACTAAAATGGGCAGGAAGGGGGGAATTTAATTAGGATGACCATTATATCTACTTACTGTGGGCAAGAATCCCTTAGAAGAAATGGAGTAGCCCTCATAGTCAACAAAAGAGTCTGAAATGCAGTACTTGGGTGCAACCTCAAAAACGACAGAATGATCTCTGTTCATTTCCAAGACAAACTATTCAACATCACAGTAATCCAAGTGTATGCCCCAATCACTAATGCTGAAGAAGCTGAAGTTGATTGGTTCTGTCAAGACTTACAAGACCTTCTAGAACTAACACCAAAAAAAAAAAAAAAAAAAGATGGGTCATATGGGATTGGAATGAAAAAGTAGGAAGTCAAGAGATACCTGGAATAACAGGTAATTTGGCCTTGGAGTACAAAATGAAGCAGGGCAGAGGCTAAAAGTTTTGTCAAGAGAACACGCTGGTCACAACAAACAACTTTTTCCGATAACAAAAGAGATGACTCTACACGTGGACATCACTTAGTTGCTCATGTGATTCCCTGATTTAGAATCTTTACCTCCTAATACCTTTCATGAACAAGAAGTCAAGCCCAAAGGGTGAAGTTCATATTCATAAACAAGGCTATACAATACCTTAGGTTCTGGCCTCTACTTCAACTATCCAGGCTCTCCAAACACTCATGCCTCCCTTGCCCAACTTTATCTACCCTCCTTCCCTTCATTTTAGCCAGATATGGGAGTCTTGGATAAAGGGAAGTGGTAGAAATTAGATAAAGATAATAAGACATGCATCTGTTTCAAAGAACACCAAGTCTCACTGGAATGGTTAAAAACATACATATTCATATAATACAAGTGAAAACTAACAAATGAAAGAAATTATACATAGGTGTAAAGGTAACAGAATTTCTTCAAGCCCAAAGAGTGGGAATTTTGAAAAGCCACTGGGGCATGTATCAAAGGTTTTAAAGTGGAGCCTGATGAGTCTAAGAAATATTTTTATAGATAGATTTTAGTCTGAGGCAGACTTAAGAGCAGACAGGGTAAAACAGTAACACAATTATTAGGAATCTCACTGAAGGGATGAGAATCATAATGATATTTTTTAAGCAGCTATGAAAAGGAAAGATAGCTATGTAGTATGTATATATGTAACACATATATAATATGTTTTATAATTTATATAATATTATGAATTCATAATTTATATGATAATTATATGATGTTATTGATAGTGTAGAAAATGATAAATTATAGGAAAAGATTGAGGAGTGATGAAAGTTGGAATTATATGGAGAAAATTCAAAATTTTCCCTTTAGTTTTAAATAGCAAAAAAATTTTTTTTTCTATTAGCTTTTTATTTTTTTTCTTTACAATTCTGTATTGGTTTTGCCATACATTGACATGAATCCGCCATGGGTGTACATGCGTTCCCAAACATGAACCCCCCTCCTACCCCCCTCCCCACAACATCTCTGCAAGAGAAGGAGACAGCAAAGCTAAGAGAAAAAAAGAGAAGAGGAAGAATGTTTCTCAAACTTACTGATTTGGATGTATGTATATATTGCTAGCATGGAGCTTATGGCTCATCTTCAAGAAGACGATACTTTTATCCTGATTTTTGGAGGGTTACATTATTGATGAAACACAGCTTCAACTGGTATAGTATTTAGATAAACTAATTATGTAATGGAACAACTTTTCTTTGAGTAAATGAATATACCTACAGTTGGCAATTGGATTAAGTCATAATTGCATATTTTGGATGAATCCAAATACATTCTCCTGCCATAGGTTATTATAGTTCAGTTCAGTTCAGTCGCTCAGTCATGTCCAACTCTTTGCGACCCCATGAATTGCAGCACACCAGGCCTCCCTGTCCATCACCAACTCCCAGAGTTCACTCAAACTTACATCCATGGAGTTGGTGATGCCATCCAGCCATCTCATCCTCTGTTGTCCCCTTAGGTTATTATAAGCTCACTGCAAATATTAGCATCACATCAGTGGGTTCAGCAAAAAGTTCAAATGATTTTGCTTTTGATACATAGGCTGTGAGAGACAAAAGAAAAGTGAAGCTTATTCAGTCAAATTTCTCAATTCACAGATGAAAAGCTGAGGCCAACCATGATTCAGAAATTTTCTTAGTGAGACATATTTTATTATAATAGCTAAGAATAGAACATACAGTTCCTGAATTCTCATCAAGTGTTACCTGTTTTCCTATGTTTCCTATCTATATACAATTAGAATTTCTAACAAAAAAACAAATTTTCAGATTTAGTAATGTCTAAACTTAGTTCTCTGGAAATATTTAATTCAGTTCTACTTTATTTAAATGACTATGTGAGCAACCATGAAGAAAGACTAGAGCTCTCTTCAAGAAAATTGGAGATACCAAGGGAATATTTCATGCAAAGATGGACACAATAAAGGATAAAAACAGTATAGACCTAACAGAAGTGCAAGAGATTAGAAGAGGTAGCAAGAATACACAGAAGAATTGTACAAAAAAGGACTTAATGACCCAGATAACCAAGATGGTGCTGTCATTCACCTCATTCCAGACATCCTGGAGTGTGAAGTCAAGTGGGCCTTAGGAAGCATTACTACAAACAAAGCTAGTGGAGGTGATGGAATTTCAGCTGAGCTATTTTAAATCCTAAAAAAATGATGCTGTGAAAGTGCTGTGCTCAATATGTCAGCAAATTTGGAAAGCTCGGCAATGGCCATAGCACTGGAAAACGTCAGTTTTCATTCCAATCCCAGAAAAAGGCATTGTCAAAGAATGTTCAGACTACTGCACAACTGTACTCATTTCACATGCTAGCAAGGTAATGCTCAAAATCCTTCAAGTTAGGCTTCAACAGCATGTGAACCAAGAACTTTCAGATGTACAAGCTGGATTTAGAAAAGGCAGAGGAACCAGAGATCAAATTGCCAACATCTGGTGGATCATAGAAAAGGCAAGGGAATTTTAAAAAAAATCTAGTTCTGCTTCATTTACTATGCTAAAGCCTTTGACTGTGTGAATCACAACAAACTGGAAAATTCTTAAAGCAATGGGAATACCAGATCACCTTACCTGTCTCCAGAGAAACAGATCAAGAAGCAACAGTTAGAACCAGACATGGAACAACAGACTGGTTCAAAACTGGGAAAGGAGTACATCAAAACTGTATATTGTCACCCTGCTTATTTAACTATCTCTGGGAGATAGTGAAAGACAAGGAAGCTTGGTGTGCTATAGCCCATGGGGTCTCAAAGAATCAAACAAGACTCAACAACTGAATAACAGCAAGCAACCATGAATTAGTTAACTTTTCCACTTCAAAAATAACTTATTTTGATACAGAAAAAATAATGTTAAGTGATGATTTAAGATTTACCATATTTCAAGTCCCAAACGAATCTCCATATAAAAATCTTTACATGTTTAGCAATGGTGGTTATATTTTAGAAAGTTAACATATTTTTAGAAGGGGCTGTATTTTAAAACAGGATATGAATTATTCCTGAATTCAAATTGCTTCTTAAAAAGTTACTATAATTAAATTTATTGCAAAGATGTTTTTATACTGAGAAGAGACTGTTGCAAGGCAAAATGGAACCAGAGTTTATTTGTATTCAATTACAGGGCTTTAGTGAGAAGATATAGACCTGGAATTGGGCCAGGGAAAAGTGCATAAAAGTTCAAGATAATAACTGTCATGGACAAAAACAATTTAATATTTGCAATATATTTTGAAAATATAGTTTGGTACAATTCTATCTGGTTTAAGGGATGATATCCAACTCAGGTATATAACACAACTGTTTTGTTATTTTCAAGAGGACTTTCTATGTACTGAATTAACATTATTCCAAAAGGAAGGCGATCAAAAGGCATGGAGGAAAACAACAAAATAATTATTTTCCACCATAACATTTACATGTTTCCACTTGGACCTGGGCAATATGTGACGATCTCAATCATGTTAACTGTATGGCTACAGTTATTTCCTATATCCTCCATGCCACTGATATGTTGATATAAATGTTTATTTCTGTTTGTCCCCAATTTTAATCTAGCACAACCCAGTTTGTGTTGAATGGCCTCCTAATTTGTCTCCCTGCTGCTCTCCTACTCCTACAATCCATTCTTCACAGTGAACCAGAATAAGCTTTCAAAAACAACAACAACAAAATTGAATACATATTTGTGTATACTCCACTACAAGTCAACCTCTATTCTAAATGTTCTCCAAATATGAAACTGACTTGATTCTCACAATAAACCCTATGAGGTTGATGCCCATGTCATCTATATTTTATAGTAAGGAAATTGAGACAGAGAGAAGTGAAATAACTTACCCATCACACACAGCAGGGAAATAGCAGCACTGGGATCTGCTTCCAGGCTGGCTCCAGAGATGATGCTAGAGCTGAAACTCTAGTACTTTGGCCACCTCATGAGAAGAGTTGACTCACTGGAAAAGACTCTGATGCTGGGAGGGATTGGGGGCAGGAGGAGAAGGGGACGACAGAGGATGAGATGGCTGGATGGCATCACCGACTCGATGGACACGAGTCTGGGTGAACTCCGGGAGTTAGTAATGGACAGGGAGGCCTGGCCTGCTGTGATTCATGGGGTCGCAAAGAGTCGGACATGACTGAGCGACTGATCTGAACTGAACTGAACTGATGCTACCACATTCCTAGTGAAAGTCCTCAACTGTTTCCTGTCAGGCTCAGAACGAATTCCTTACTGTGACCCACATAGTCAGATCCCCACTGATCTTTTCAAGCTCCTTTATTCTGCATCCCCCTTGCCTACAGTAATCACATAGGTCTTTCTTTTCCTGTGACAAGCCAAGTATCCGGTATCAGGGTCTTTGCATGACTGTTTTCTCTATCATAATATCCATTCTCTTCATCATCACGTGGCTGGCTTCTCCTTGGTCTTCAGACCCCCCTTTCAATGTGACCTCCTAACAGAGATCTTTATGACCACAAATTGAAAGAAACCACCCCATTTTATGGTGGCTCAGACAGTAAAGTGTCTGCCTACAATGCAGGAGACCTGGGTTCAATCCCTGGGTTGGGAAGATCTCCTGGAGAAGGAAATGGCAAGCAACTCCAGTATTCTTGCCTGGAAAATCCCGTGGACGGAGGAGCCTGGTAGGCTACAGTCCATGGGATCGCAAAGAGTCAGACGCGACTGAGCGACTTCACTTTCACTTTCACCCCATTTTATAAAATTTTCCTCACTGTAAAATGTAGATGTCAGTAGCATCAACCTCATCAGATTGTTGTGAAAATCAAATGAGTCAGCCTTTGGAGAGCATTAAGAACAGAGGTTGGCTTGTATGGGGTTACATACAAGTATGTATTCAATTCTTGTTGTTCAATCAGTAAGTTGTGACTGGGTCTGTATGGAGTGCAGCACGCCAGGCTTCTCTATCCTCCACCATAACTGGAGTTTGCTCAAATTCATGTCCATTGAGTCAGTGATGCTATCTAATCATCTTATCCTCTATCACCCCATTCTCTTCCTGCCTCCATTCAGTCTTTCTCAGCATCAGAGTCTTTTCCAATGAGTTGTCTCTTTGCATCAGGTAGCCAAAGTATTGGAGTTTCAGCTTCAGCATCAGTCCTTCCAATGAATATTGAGGGTTGATTTTCTTTAGGATTGATTGGTTTGATCTGCTTGCAATCCAAAGACTCTCAAGAGTTTTCTCCAGCACCACAATTCAAAAGCATCAATTCTTCAGTGCTCAACCTTCTTTATGGTCCAACTCTCATATCCTCACATGACTACTGGAAAAATAATAGCTTTGACTACACACACTTTTGTCAGCAAAGTGATGTCTCTGCTTTTTAATAAGCTGTCTAGGTTGTCTAGGATGTATTCAATTAGGGAAATATAAAGTCTGATTTTTGTTTTTAAGCCTATTTTATGTTTCTCTGTTTTAAGTACAACACTGATATTTTTCTTACTTAGAAAAATAGTCATTTGCTATTATTTTATTTTCTTCTCATAAGAATGAGAACTTCATGAGAATGGTGCTTTTCATTCTCATTCACTGCAATCATTCTCAAAACACTGCTTTTCAGCCTTTTGACATTATAGTACAGATAGAAATGACAAAATTTGCTTGTTATATTTGAGTAAATTAGAGGTGATTTGGTCTATCTCCATGATGCCAAATGAAAAAATATTATATTTTTATATAATTATGATAAGACCCAAAGAATACAAGTCCTAGGAATCACATTAAATATTAAACACGTATAAAGTTTTCAAATAAAACCTTTATAAAAATTTTATATGGAATATGAGCTGGCTTTCATGAATATACTATCATATAGTAGGCTTTGTAACAGCAAAACTGATGACTTTTAGAGACAGTATCTTCAAATTCTTGACAGTATCAATGAAAACATTTTTTCACAAAAATAGGTGATAAAAATTTGAAACAGAAGAAATATATTTATAACAACTAGCATATCTTTATCATTTTCAATAATAGACGTGATGTTGGAATCTTATTATAATGCAAATATTCAAACTTTTTCATATCCAGTGTTTCACAATAACAAAGAAGCATTGACTTGCAGAATGTATATTCTTCATCAGAAGAGGCAGCCTTCAACTAACCAGGCTGCTATTGCAAGGACATATCTGCCACAGGTGAGCATAAGTGTCTGCCATATGTGAGGACAATATTCAGTAATGCCACTTGGTGTTCTATGCATTTGGAAGCTTCACCTGGTTTATTTCCCCTTAGGTGATGGGATGCATGCTGAACTGCATATTTAATCGATCAGTATCAGGAACACATATTCTTCCTCAGCTCGACGGGTCCCATGTTCATAAGTAGAGAAGAGCTCTTAGCTAATTGTCCACATAGTAGACATTCCTTTGGCCAGACTCAGTCAGTTGGTGCAAATTCCTGTGCACTGGAAGTTTCTTATGCAAACTGCATGAAAGGACCACAAGGTGCTCCTCTGAAGATCTCTTGATGAGGGCACTCAGGTAGTAAGTATTGGAGCCAGTAAGCTCTGACCTCTCAGACGGCCAAGACAAGCAATACTTTGAGGCACAGCATTGTCGACTTACTTAGACACTTGCTTCTCAAAACATGGCTTATACCAGCTTCATTAACATCACTTTGGAGTTTGTTAGAAATGCAGAATCTTAGTCCCTGCTCCATTGTATATTCAGTTCAGTTTAGTAACTCAGTCATGTCCAACTCTTTGCGACCCCATGAAACGCAGCATGCCAGGCCTCCCTGTCCATCACCAACTCCCAGAGTCCACCCAAACCCATGTCCATTGAGTCAGTGATGCCATCCAACCATCTCATCCTCTGTAGTCCCCTTCTCCTCATGCCCTCAATCTTTCCCACCATCAGGGTCTTTTCCAATGAGTCAGCTCTTTGCATCAGGTGGCCAAAAAGTATTGGAGTTTCAGCTTCAACATCAGTCCTTCCAATGAACATCCAGGACTGATCTCCTTTAGGATGGACTGGTTGGATCACCTTGCAGTCCAAGGGACTCTCAAGTGTCTTCTCCAACACCATAGTTCAAAAGCATCAATTCTTCAGCACTCAGCTTTCTTTATAGTCCAACTCTCACATCCACACATGACTACTGGAAAAACCATAGCTTTGACTAAACAGACCTTTGTAGACAAAGTAATGCCTCTGCTTTTTAATATGATGTCTAGGTTGGTCATAACTTTCCTTCCAAGGAGTAAATGTCACCACCTCTTAATCCACCCTCTCACCTCCCTCTCCATCCCACACCTCTAGTTTGTCACAGAGTACCAGTTTTGGAGTCCCTACATCATACAGCAAATTCCCACTATTTACTTTACATATGGTAATGTATATGTTTCAATACAACTCTCTCAGTTCATCCCACCCTCTCACTCCCACACTGTGACCATAAGTCCATTCTTTATGTCTGCATCTCCTCTGCTCCTCTGCAAATAGGATTTATCAGTACCATCTTCTAGATTCCATGTGTGCGAACTCACTTTAGTCATGTTTGACTCTTTGAGACCCTATGGAGTGTAGCCCACCAGACTCTTCTGTCCATGGGATTCCCCAGGCAAGAATACTGGAGTGGGTTGCCATTTCCTTCTCCATCTAGATTCCACATATATGCATTAATATAAGGTATTTGTCTTTCTCTTTCTGACTTACTTCACTCTGTAAAATAGGCTCTAGTTTCATCCACATCATTAGAATTGACTCAAATGTGATCCTTTTTATAGCTGGGTAATATTCAATTTCCATTTATTAAATTTATTAAATTCCTTTTATCTGGGTAATATTCAATTTCCATTGAAAAGCAGAAACATTACTTTGCCAACAAAGGTCCATCTAGTCAGGCTATGGTTTTTTCAGTGGTCATGTATGGATGTGAGAGTTGGACTGTGAAGAAGGCTGAGCGCCGAAGAACTTTTGAACTGTGGTGTTGGAGAAGACTCTTGAGAATCCCTTGGACTGCAAGGAGATCCAACCAGTCCATTCTGAAGGAGATCAGCCCTGGGATTTCTTTGGAAGGAATGATGCTAAAGCTGAAACTCCAGTACTTTGGCCACCTCATGCGAAGAGTTGACTCATTGGAAAAGACTCTGATGCTGGGAGGGATTGGGGGCAGGAGGAGAAGGGGACGACAGAGGATGAGATGGCTGGATGGCATCACGGACTCGATGGACATGAGTGCGAGTGAATTCCGGGAGATGATGATGGACAGGGAGGCCTGGCATGCTGCGATTCATGGGGTCGCAAAGAGTCGGACATGACTGAGTGACTGAACTGAACTGAATTTTCCATCATATATATATACTACCATTTTCATCCATTCATCTGTCAGTGGACATTTAGGTTGCTTTCATGTCCTAGCAATTGTAAATAGTGTTGCAGTGAGCACTGGGGTACATGTGTCTTTTTCAATTATGGTTTCCTGAGGGTATATTCCCAGTAGTGGGATTGTGGGTCATACGATAGTTTTATTCCTAGTTTTTTTTTAAGGAATCTTCATACTGTTCTCCGTAGTGCCTATATCAACTTGCATTCCCACCAACAGAACAAGAGGGTTCCCTTTTCTCCACACCCTCTCCAGCACTTACTTGTTTATAGACTTCGTGATAATGGCCCTTCTGACCAGTGTGAGATGATACCTCTTTGTAGTTTTGATTTGCATTTCTCTACTAATGAGCGATGTTGAGCATCTTTTTATTTGTTGATTAACCATTTTTACATCTTCTTTGGAGAAATGTCTGCTTAGTTCTGCCTACTTTTTGATTGGGCTTTTTTTTTTTTCTGCTATTGAGCTGCATGATGCTTGTATATTTCAGAGATTAATCTTTTGTCAGTTGTTTCATTTGCTATTTTTTCTTCCATTCTGAGGGTTGTCTTTTCACCTGGCTTATAGTTTTGATCATTGTGAAAAGTCTTTTAAGTTGAATTAGGTCCCATTTGTTTATTTCTGGTTTTATTTCCATTAATCTAGGAGGTTGGGTCACAGAGAATCTTGCTGTGATTTATGTCAAAGAGTGTTCTGCCTATGTTTTCCTCCAAGAGTTTCATAGTTTCTGGTCTTAAATTTAGGTCTTTAATCCATTTTGAGTTTATTTTTGTGTATGGAGCTAGGAAATATTCTAATTTCATTCCTTTACATGTAGCTACCCAATTTGCCCACACTACTTATTAAAGAGATGGTCATTACTTTTTCTCCAGTCATCTTCTGAAAGCACTTATTTTCATAAAAGACATCAGCCTGCCTCCTTCATTTTTTTGGTTGTGTTTCTGTATATTATATATGTGTGTGTGTGTGTGTGTGTTAAATGAATCAGTTCAGTTCAGTCGCTCAGTCGTGTCCAACTCTTTGTGACCCCATGAATCGCAGCACACCAGGCCTCCCTGTCCATCACCAACTCCCAGAGTTCACTCAGACTTGCGTCCATCGACTCAATGATACCATCCAGCTATTTCATCCTCTGTCGTCCCCTTCTCCTCCTGCCCACAATCCCTCCCAGCATCAGAGTCTTTTCCAATGAGTCAACTCTTCACATGAGGTGGCCAAAGTACTGGAGCTTCTGCTTTAGCATCATTCCTTCCAAAGAAATCCCAGGGCTGATCTCCTTCAGAATGGACTGGTTGGATCTCCTTGCAGTCCAAGGGACTCTCAAGAGTCTTCTCCAACACCACAGTTCAAAAGCATCAATTCTTTGGTGCTCAGCCTTCTTCACAGTCCAACTCTCACATCCATACATGACTACTGGAAAAACCATAGCCTTCACTAGACGGAATAAATACATATAAATATAATGTATTGGGTTGGCCAAAAAGTTCACTGTGGTTTTTCATAAGATGTTATGGAATTTTTTTGCCAACCCAATATAAGCACATTTCAGTCTCAAAATATGATCAATCAGTTTTTTCAAATCATGATTTAACTTGTTCAGTCACACAACTTCTCTAAAACATCCAGCTTTCCAGTTTTTCCTTTCTTACCTCCTCCCTATTTCCTAACTGTCCTTTGAAATGAATATTCCAGGAATTGAGACACCAAGTATTTGCAACTCCAGGCTGTTCCAAACTCTTTCCGTATTTCTAAGGTCAATCAGAGTTAAGGGACATTATTAAGCTTTATCTTGCATGTCAGCACAAAAATCATCTTTGTTTTTTCTGTTTTTACTTTCTCACTGATATCCCTGATTATACTTGCTATTTATAACTGGGACTTTTCCAAAATGAATTATAAGTTGTAATTTACAGTTAATTTTTCAAATTCTTCACTCTAAATATTTATTGAGTGTTCACTATAGGTATGACACTTATCTTGGTTGTTTAATTAGATAGACTATTATAGGTTATGCTGCAGAAACCAAAAACGCCCAAATCTTAGAAGCATATCAAAGGAACTATTTATTTCTCACTCAAGAGTACATATCCATCACAGTTCAAAAGTAAGCTCTTAACACTGTAGTCATTCAAGGATCCAAGCTAATGAAGATTCTCTCTTCATGTCTGTTTCCATGGTATCATGGCAGGGAATGGGAATGAGGTAAACCACACACTGTGTATGCCTAAAGTGACATATATCACTTATCTCACATTTCATTGCCCAAAGCAAGTCATAACGCTATACTTAACTTTAAAGGGATTGAAAAACTACAGTCTGACCATGTGTGCCAAAGGAGAAGAACCATGGGTGAATAGTCCTAACACCACACACCTATCTTAGGAAAAACCAATGATACATAAGCACCAGCCTATTTTCAAAGACCCAAGAAACTAGTTGTATTGACAGAATAAGATACATACAGATTATGTAAACAGAATTAAGTATCAGGCCCAAGTGTCAGGTTATATCACTACAAGACAGAATGCAGTGCTGAAAAAGACAAAAAAAAAATGTTGAGGAATTTCAAAGCTAGAAGAAATAAATGTGGATGAGTGAGTCAGGAAGTATAGAGACAAGGTAAGACCATGGACAAACTGCTGGATTCCGAGTGTGAATAGAAACAGCAAGGACATTCATAGCTGTAACCATATTGAATTAAGTGAGGGTGGGGGAGCAGTCTCCTGGAAAGTGGATGTGAATTAACCTTAAAATGCATTTAAAATATATTTCAACAGAAGCAAAAAGTTTCTTATATCTTATATAAGGTAATCTGGATAGCCCAAGTAGAAAAAAAGAGCTGTTAAGAGCTTTGAATGCCAAAAGATTTGATGTTTGCACATCACTTTTTATGGTCTCTTTTGGAGTTGCTCTGGACTTCCCTGGTGGCTCAGAGGTTAAAGCGTCTGCCTCCAATGCAGGAGACCTGGGTTCGATCCTGGGTCGGGAAGATCCCCTGGAGAAGGAAATGGCAATCCACTCCAGTATTCTTGCCTGGAGAATCCCATGGACGGAGGAGTCTAGTAGGTTACAGTCCAAGGGGTCGCAAAGAGTCGGACACGACTGAGCGACTTCACCTCACCTTGGAGTTGCTCACCTTTGTTCCTCTTTAGCACGTGAAGAAGGTCCACCACACTACAATGTACTGATGATGGACCACCATATTAAAGACTGATTGAGAAAATAAAGGGCAGGGAAACATGTGGAACATTATTAGAGAAGAGGGTTACATCGACAGTTGTGTCACTCTTCATGGAATGTAGGTACATTAAGAGAGAAATAGCCATGAAACCTATCCTGCCCTGAGTACTTCCAGGTTATCAGAAACAAGGCAAAGGCCAAAAACGCAAAAGCTCTAGTTTCAAAGCAACATAGCTGGTAATGTTTCATCAGAACTGCAAGAAACAGGCTTCTTGCATCAAATAAAGGGCAAGAACAGGATGGAAGTGGAAAAGCAGAGGTCTGGGCTCCAAGAGTCCTATAGCCTTATAGCCCTCTTACTAGCAGTAGAATTTTGGATCTGCCATGTTTCTGGATATGTTTCCCCAACTGTGAAAATAATGGTATTGAATTTATAATCCTCAAGGCTACAAGCTTAAATATTTTCCTTCTTGGTTCATCAGTAAGTAAATATTAAGGACAAAACATAAGGCATTGAATCAACAGAGATACTGTAAAAGACTGACATCTTTTTGACTGAGAAACATTTAGCAGTTGAGAAAATATGTAAAATGATAACAATTTATGAAGCATAGTTAACAATGTCAAACTCTTACCGGTCAATTTTCAAAGCAGTATTAATGATAGTTTAGTGGCAGTGATATTTTAGTGGGTAGAACCTTATTGTGGGACTTAGAATAATCTGTTTCCATTAGCACCACAATCTTGCTTTATGACTTATGCAAGTTGCCACAGGCAAACCATGGATCCCATATTAAACTGTATGGGAGTTAGCTTTTAATCAGCTGTCCAATAGAAAGATAACTTAAGTGCACATTTAAAGGAAAATTTGAATTTTCTCTTTTGCTATGTTATCTTTGCCAGCTTCACTTTAGTGTCACATATATCCTATGATTTTAGCTTAAGCTCCTTGTTAGATTTTTATATAACTCTTACACTTTTTGGGTTTCCCCAGTGGCTCAGTGGTAAAGAATCTGTCTGCAATGCTGGAGAAAAGGGTTCGATCCCTGGCTTGGGAAGAAATATTGGAGGAGGACATGGCAACCCATTCCAGTATTCTTGCCTGGAGAATCGATGGACGGAGGAGCCTGGTGGGCTACAGTCCTTAGGGTCATGAAGAGCTGGACATGAATGAACCGACTGAGCATGCTCACACTTCTGATAAATTCTGACTAGAGCATAGTGTTTTGTAAATTTTGGTGGAGAACAGGATACTAATGTCCATTTTGGAGACAAAAGCAGATTCAACAAGATAAACAAATATGGGAGGCTTCCTCTGTCATTTAAAAATAAATTCAGTGATCTTTCATTCACCCCACTGTTTTGATAAATAAAGAGGAAGAATTTTATCAAGAGATGGATTAAAATCTGCCCAGAATAGACCAAAAAAATTCCCTAGCAAGATGTACTGATTATAGATCATCTGTCAGTCGTTGCTGATTCAAACTTTGACCCTTTATTATCTCAGGGAAAACTGAAGTTTCCTTTGTGAAGGTCTTTATGTTATATTTTTCTTTATACCTGGAGTTCTAGGTAAGCCCAGATAGAAAAGATTTTGCTAAGGATTTTAATATTATGCAAATCATTTGGTCAATGTATTTTTTGGCAATAGAAATTCTGATCTTCAAAGTAAGGAAAGATGTTCTTCCACTTGACTTTTCATAATTAGCCAGAGATGATTTTTAAAGTAATTTAGTTATGTCATTTTCTTAGCTTTGATATCATCATGCTCTGAATATGATTCATCTTCCTGGGACTTTTATAAACAGATACAAAATTGGATCAGTTTACAGAACTGAATTAGTTTAATTCATCTTAATTAGGACTCTCTATATATGGCAGCCCACTCGACTATTCTTGCCTGGAGAATCCCAGGGATGGGGGAGCCTGGTGGGCTTCTGTCTATGGGGTCACACAGAATCGGACACGGCTGAAGCGACTTCGTAGCAGTAGCAGCAGCAAAGAACCAGAAGACATGACAGAGCTCAACATTCTTGGAGCCATCGTTGGAAGCCATGATGCATAAATCAGATGGATTTTGGAATCGTGTTCTGTATGGCACTCTGAGAGAGTCCTTGTTTCTCTCTAGTCTGCTTGTCAACTTCCCTACTCCATGCCCCAGTCACCAAGGACTTCCCAAAAGTCCTTTCCATTCTCTTTACCCACTCTGTCCCTATACAGTTCTCTCCTTCATTATTGCAGGAACATCCTAACTATTCTCTCTCCCCCAATTTGGTTCTCTCCCCACTCATGCACCTTCCACCACCATCCCTCTGAGCTTGCTTGAGGTTATTCTCACTTCCTCTAAAATGTCTTTGTTGATTCCTCTGGTCTGAATTATATATGAACTCCTGGGTATAACCCCTGGTCACCCTGTGCTATCTGCAGTTCTAGCTCTTTTCACATGGTACAGTGACCATGAATGTCTCTGCTCTCCATCAGACTAGCAGCTCTTAGGTCTCAAGAATGTTATCTTCCTTGAAGGCCTAGCACAATATTGGTACAAAACAGTCCCTAAATAGATATGTTGGGTGCCTATGTGACTAAACTAGTTACTAATAAGTTAATCATCGAATAAATAAGAGAAATAGAAATAGAAGAAATTAGTTATTGTAGATCCAAATCAATGAACTTTGATTTTTGTCTACTGTTTACCAAGGTTCCCAATAATTAAAGATGCAACTCGAAGTCATGGATGAATAACAGTAAATATACTATTATGAAGCATGCTAAGCAATTAATCTCATTTTATTTTGTATAATAGTTGTCAACAGTAATCAATACAAAAACTTTGCAATAGGCATTGCTTGGAATTTGTTTCAACTGTGCAGAAGTTGGGAAATGGGAGCCATAAAGCTCCTGTACTCTATCATCAAACTATAAATCACTTCTGAGAACAGAAAAAAAATCATATAAATTTCTTTCTTTTCTGCACCAAAATAGCAAGCTTCTCACTGTTTGTTCTTTTACTTAACCATGAAATTTTGATTGATCTGATAATGCTGAAATAGATTACCCAGGAATTTGATACAACTTTCCCATGATTACAGTCAGGTGAAATTTTTCTTTGGTTTTTCTCTTGGAAACAAAAGAAAAAAAATTCTTAAGTTGCAAATGCTGGATTCCAACTTAACCATTAGCAGATCTGTTTAATACACCTGATCTGTTTAATACACATGTATATTTACAGGGCATAAAATAACAGTCATGTTTGTTACCCTCAGGTCTGGTACCTTAAGGGTACCATAATAATTATGTGTATGACACTGCATGTGAAAAAGGATGACATTGTTTACTGATATCATCATTCCAATATGTAAAACACTTTTATGTTTTCCTTATTTATGCTCAAATAGTACTCAGAATATATCTTAGCCCATTCAGGCTGCCATAACAGATCACCACAGACCGGGAGACTTATAAGTAACATAAATTTATTTCTTGCAGTTGTGGAGTCTGGGAAGTCCAAAATCAAGATGACAGCAGATACCACATTTGGTGAGAAACCACTTTCTGGTTCATAGGTGGCTATCTTCTATCTGAGTCTTCACATGGAAGAAGGGACAAAATTGCTTTCTGAGGTCTGTTTCACAAGGGCACTAATCCCATTCATATGTGCTCTGCCCTTATGATCAAATTACCTCCCCAAAGCCCCAGCTCTCTAAACCATCACACTGCAGGTTAAGATTTCAACATACAAATTTTAGGTTGATGTGTTCAATCCATCATAGACTACTTCAAGAAAAAGGGTTTAAACATAATATGATTTATGTACAAGATAATTCCTTTCTCATCTATTTGGAGGGGTTTTGTTTGGTAGGTTTTTGTTTTATTTTCTAATGTTAGATATTGGTGTAATGTAATGTTCAGCTCCATTTAAGACATTCTCATCATCCCCCTTAGATTTTGTATATTGAAGATGGATTAGCTTAATGACCAAATCAGGTTCCCCTTATTCATACCTAGGATACGTGCATCTACATTGAGTAACTCAATTGTATTCCTTAAGAGCCACATCAAAATTATAGTGAAAAAATCAGAATCTATCAAAAGATGCACATACCCCTACTATATTAAATGAATATTTGAGTGCTAGTGTATCTTTCTTGAAACTATTATTCCTGAACATAATGGCTGATTCAAATGATACTTCCTATGAATAACAAACAAAGGATTTTCGCAAAAGAACATTATGATCAGTTCATTTTGAACAAATGAGTAGCAGGCAGGCTTCCCCATGTGTTTGTATGAGTTCAAGTTCTCTTTTGTATTAAGGACAACCACCTGGGTCCTTAGTGATAAGTACTATAAATGTGCAAATTCAGACAGTCAGTTACTCTGTGATGCCAAGGGAAACAAGATATCAATTCTCCAGTGTGATATTCCTACTCTGCTATTTGAGTATTAGGCTTGGATTGGATCACTTCCATGTGACAGTTCAGAAAATATACCAGTAAAATGGTTTTTAAGCCAATTGAGTTATATTAAGTGATGGATTCAGTTCAGTTCTTTGCGACCCCATGGACTGCAGCATGCCAGCTTTCCCTGTCCATCACCAACTCCCAGAGCTTGCTCAAATTCATGTCCATTGAATTGGTGATGCCATTCAGCCATCTCATCCTCTGTCATACCCTTCTCCTCCCACCTTCAATCTTTCCCAGCATCAGAGTCTTTTCCAAGGAGTCAGTTCTTCACATCAGGTGGCCAAAATATTGGAGTTTCAGCTTCAGCATCAGTTCTTCCAATGAATATTCAGGACTGATTTCCTTTAGGATGGACTGGGTGGATCTCCTTGAAGTCCAAAGCATCAATTCTTCGGTACTCAGCTTTCTTTATAGTTCAACTCTCATATCCATACAAGACTACTGGAAAAACCATAGCTTTGACCAGATGGGGCTTTGTTGGTAAAGTAATGTCTCTGCTTTTTAATATACTGTCTAGGTTGGTCATAACTTTTCTTCCAAGGAGCAAGTGCCTTTTAATTTCATGGCTACAGTCACCATCTGCAGTGATTTTGGAGCCCAAAAAATAAAGTCTCTCACTGTTTCCATTGTTTCCCCATCTATTTGCCATGAAGTGATGGGACCAGATGTCATGATCTTAGTTTTCTGAATGCTGAGGTTTAAGCCAACTTTTTCACTCTCCTCTTTCACTTTCATCAAGAGGCTCTTTAGTTTTTCTTCACTTTCTGCTACTAGGGTGGTATCATCTGCATGTCTGAGGTAACTGATATTTCTCCTGGCAATCTTTATCCCAGCTTGAGCTTCATCCAGTCTGGTATTTCTTATGATGTACTCTGTATATAAGTTAAATAAGCAGGGTGACAATATATAGCCTTGATGTACTCCTTTCCCAATTTAGAACCAGTCTGTTTTTCCATGTCCAGTTCTACCTGTTGCTTCTTGATCTGCATACAGATTTCTTAGGAGGCAGGTAAAGTGGTCTGGTATTCCCATTTCTTGAATAATTTTCCACAGTTTGTTGTGATCCACATAGTCAAAGGCTTTGGTGTAGTCAATAAAGCAGAAGTAGATATTTTACTGGAATTCTCTTGCTTTTTTGATGATCCAGCGGATGTTGGCAATTTGATCTCTGGCTCCTCTGCCTTTTCTAAATCCAGAGTGAACATCTGGAAGTTCATGGTTCACATACTGGTGAAGCCTGGCTTGGAGGATTTTGAGCATTACTTTGCTAGCCTGTGAGATGAGTGCAATTGTGCAGTAGTCTGAGCATTCTTTGGCATTGCCTTTCTTGGGATTGGAATGAAAACGGACCTTTTCCAGTCCTGTGGCTACTGCTGAGTATTCCAAATTTGCTGGCATATTGAGTGCAGCACTTTCACAGCATCGTCTTTTAGGATTTGAAATAGCTCAACTGGAATTCCAGTACCTCTGCTAGCTTTGTTTGTGGTAATGCTTCCTAAGGCCCACTTGACTTCACATTCCAGGATATCTGGCTCTAGGTGAGTGATCACACCATCGTGGTTATCTGAGTCATGAAGATCTTTTTTGTATAGTTCTTCTGTGTATTCTTGCCACCTCTTCTAAATATCTTCTGCTTCTGTTAGGTCCATACCAGCTCTGTCCTTTATTGAGCCCATCTTTGCATGAAATGTTCCCTTGGTATCTCTAATTTTCTTGAAGAGATCTCTAGTGTTTCCCATTCTGTTGTTTTCCTCTATTTCTTTGCGTTGATCACTGAGAAAGCCTTTCTTATCTCTCCTTGCTATTCTTTGGAACTGCATTCAAAAGGGTATATCTTTCCTTTTCTCCTTTGAAACCAAGAACATATTGATTCTATTTCCACATGTAATCACTCACTGCAACAGCTACTTCATTACCACATATCTCTCACCTATGAGGACCCTAAGCCAATGGAGAATGAGTCTGCCAATAATTTCCAATTTCCACCACTTACACATATACTTCACTGTACAGAGCAGAGTGTCATCTGAAAGCTATGTTCTGGGAAATGTTAACAGATGTAACTCAACCAAAAAAGAAAAACTGCATGTTTGTTGGATTAAATAAACTTAAATGTGAAGAAGCTCTTTAATATTTTTTAATATTAAAATGAACATATATAGAATATGTATTGTGACTCACACTTCCTTGATCCCAGATCATTGTCTTTGAGGAAAACTTAAATACATTTCAGTTAACACTGGAATGGGAATTGAATTAGAAAACACAGAAACACATGGAGCCATGAATTAAGAATAAGGACACATGTTTTTCTTCCTGCCTCTGAAACCAATTTATCAAGTTGTCATAAGCTGTGTTCTGATTTCTCTTCATATTAACTTGAGATCTTAAAATTTTCTCACTTTTTTTTCCAGAAAGAAAAAGAAAAACCTGAATAAAGCAATCTAGGTATAATAATTAAGATGGGCAATATAATCATAGTTTTTTTTTTTTAAGACAGTTCTTCTCTTTAGGAGAGTATCATGTTAAATCTATATGTCTTTTCCAATTTTAGATTGCTGGTAATACACAGAAGACCTTTTGCTGGCATGTTCCTCAGTTTCCCTCATAATTTGAAGTGGGTTATGAAAAATCACTTCATTTGGGATAGATGGCAGACACACAGTTGTTAGTACCATTACCCTCCACAATATTAGTCTGTTTTTCTGCTAAGAATAGTTTGTTGACCTGTCACAGTGAAGACAGTAAGTTGACTCAATAAATTAAAGCTAATGCTTCCCAACTCCCTCTTTTATTTTGAAATACTGCTACTATCAATAGACACATTTTTTTGAATTAAAACTAATGTAGGGCTAAGAAGTGAAAAGAACATTTATCTAAGTCTTTGACAACTGCTACATTAATCTACATCATGCTTTCAAACTTGGTACATTGTGCTGTTATTGACCAATAGATTAATCAGTAGGATGTGGCTGAAACTTAAACACAATGACTGCACCTGCTTAAGCTCCCAGGAATGGTTATATTTTAACAGGCAAGGAGTTAAATTTGTTTTATTTAAAATTAGTTTGGTAACTACAGATCCCTGCTCCTCAAATATCTATAAAAGTAAACTACTGAATATATTATAAATTATAAGAGAGATGACCATTAGTCAGCAGTGTATTTTGACAAAATGACCAAATCAGGTGTTGTTTCTATTTGTATTAGCCTTTCACAGCATACTACAACTGAGAATTAACAAGGTCACCTACATTTGAAAGAACAGTAAGATTTTCCTGTTGGTGGATTAGATATACTTGGGACATACTTCATATTTTATCATGTAATAGTATACAAATTGAACACACAAACTATAACCAGTAAATATAACTTGAATAAAAAGTAAATGATGTAGAACTGATTAAAATGCTGACAGATTTTATTAATACAATCAGTTTTAGGTAAAGATATAACCAAAGAGATTATTAATTACATTATTTTTACTTCTCTGACCATCTGACAGACATGATACAATTTAGAAGGGCTTCAGAGACAGTTATGATTCATTGGTTGCCAAATTTTCTAGTTACTTCTCCATGTATGTAAACAATGTAAGCAGTCAATCTCAGGAATGAAGTCTCCAGATCAATTTGTGGGCTCAATTTGAGAGATTTTAAATTCCTTACAAAAGGTCCTGTGGCAGAGACATTTATGTACTCTTCAACGAATAACCATGTGCTTTCTGACACTCCTGTCCTTGAATGGTTAGGGAGCATTGTGACAAGTTCTGGTTTACAGATTACAAGAAAAGTGTCCTGGGTAATGTCATACTAAAGCATTCAACAGGGACTTTCAGTTCAGCCTCAATGGCTTAGGTTGATATGTCAGGGCATCTGCCATCTTGGATTTTGAGTTGGTGGCGTGGGCAAAGAGATTAACCAACCTGCATTATCTATGTAATATGAGCAAAAAAAAAAAAAATCTTTTACTGTAATAGGCCATTGAGATTGGACGTTACATAGTTACTTAAGCCTACCTAGGCCAGTGTTCCTTTGTTGTACATTCTCTAAGCATATAAAGATATAAGGCAAGATGACCCCATTAACTTTTTTTAAAATTTCACTTGATATATTGAGCAGTTAGTAGTTGTCAAGCTATATGCTAGATGCTACTGATGTAAACATTTAATAAACAATCTCTAATGCCTAGAAGTGCATAAGCTAGTATAAATGGCAGATACTAAAACAGATCCCATATTTTAATATCAGTAGAAGTACACAATGGATGCAAGTGAAGGAAAGGTATCTAACCCAGACTAGAGAAAATCAGTAAAGACACCAGGTAGGGGTACCACTTGATTTGAGGCTTGAAGAAAGAGAAGGTGCTGGTCAAGTTAAGCATATGTGAAACAGAATAAGAAGCGTGGTCTGAGATGAATGGATAAAGAGGATGTGTTGTATATATATAGAATAGAATGCTATTCAGCCATAAAAAAAAGAATGAAATAATGTCGTTTGCAGCAACATGGATGGACCTAGAGATTATCATACTAAGTGCAGTAAGAAAGCAAAAGACAAATACCATATGATGTTATGTATATGTGGAATCTAAAATATGACACAAATGAGCTTATCTACCAAATAGAAACAAACTCATGAAAAGTAGACTTGTGGTTTGCCAATGGGGAGGGAAGTGTAAAAGGAAAGGGAGTTTGGGATTAGAAGATACAAAATGTTATATATAGAATGGATAAATAATAATTTCTTACTCTGTGGTATAGCACAGGGAACTATACTCAATATGCTGTGAAAAACCATTCTGGAAAAGAATATATATGTGTATATAACTGAATCGCTTTGCTGTACAGCAAAAACTAATACAACATTGCAAATCAACTATACTTCAATAAAACAAAACAAACAAAAAAATGAAGTGTGATCTGTACTGGGAAACTAGGGTGAATTATGGGCAAGAGTTGGAGCACAGACAGATTTGAATTCCACTGTGAGAAGATATTTTTTATTCTGAATGCAATGAATTAACTCACAAGCATCAAACAAGTGATCTAGAAATAAAGTTCTAGTTACTCCAGACAAGGAATTTTGCAGTTTTTCACAAAGAATGGGTCAAAATTAACTGGGAAGCTTCTTAAAAGATGAGCATGCCAACAGATTTCCAAATCACATTCGAAATAAACTGAATCACAGCCTAACTGGTACATGGAGCATAGAAATCCATGTTTTCAAAAAGCGTACCGTGTGTTATTTGTACATAGTAAAGTGTGAAAACTATTAGAACAGAAGGTAATTGAGACTAGAATCCTAGAGTTCAACCAAGTATTAAGAAAAATGAGGGCTTACATGAAAGGAAGGTCAGCAAAAATGAGAGGAAGGCATTGTGTTCTGGGGGGTTAGGAGAGAATGTTTAGATGGATAAACAGGGAATGTGAGCTGAGTTTTCTGATATGAAACCAGATTTCTGGGTGCTATGTTGGTATGTTGGAGAACAGTGAGTAGGAATATTTTGAAGGAGGAAGTTGAGAATGATTTGACTATTTTAGGTTTGAGCAAAGGTCATTTATCAATGTTATTCTTACTTTTGGAAAACATATCCTACAATATAATAAAAAGTCTAAAATGTACTCCTTTCACATCAAACATGGTTCACCTAAAATGATATATTTAGCTTCTGGCTCTCAAAATAATTGAATATAATGGTATAAATTGTTTTTATATTGAAGTTCCTTTTTTGTAACTTGGTGACATTCTTCTTCTTCTTTTTTTTTTTTTTCAATCACAAACTTTCCCAAGATTCAGAAAGAGCTCTAAATGTCTAGTCTTATTCCTAATGGATAAAAGTGTATATTATACATTCAAGTGAAAATGTGTAGGTGAATGGAACAAATAGTGCAGAAAAAGGATGGCAGGCAGGCTAGATAGCCAAAGTTGACACTTCTCAGTATGCAGACAGTGAAAGGAGTCAGGAGAGGTTGAACTTGCCCTAAATGTGAGTGCTCTCATTTTTGTTGCTATCAGGTCTCTCTGCACAATAAAAAGTGCCCTAAATTTATGTAACACTAGATCTTTCTTTTTAACTGGTCAATAGTCTTATATAAATTTATCTACATTATTCTCACGCTAGAATAAAGCTAGTGTTTTTATATGGGAGTAACTCATAAACAGACTAAAAACTCAATATCTCATTACATTAATGTTTCTAATTCTGCAGAAAAATGGTTAACCACAATGTAAGTGCAGCTTTCCCTAATCATTCATACTTCTGTCTACCACTTATATATTCCTTGTAGGTACATTTTAATTCATGTCTATGCACAATTAATATCAGTAGTCATTTCTAATGGCTAATTAAGGCTTTATATATATAAAGTAATAAAATGAAGGGAGCTTAAGCAAGTGACTTGCAAAAATTAACCAAGTGCTTTTCATACTCTCAACCAAATTTGGAATAAGTGAGATAATTCTTTAAATTATTTCTCTGCATTTTTCATAATAGCAAAGCTTAAGTTGCTAATTCTGGAGGTATAATTTAATGAAGACTTTCTGCCCTCTAATTTAAATTTTAGCCTTGGAGAGAGATCCTATGAACTCATATAACCACTATCAAGATAGCAAAATGTTTTTCAAGATGTTTGTAACAACCAATTAGACAGCCTAGAACCTGAGAGCAAAACAAGAGGTGGGAAAATGTCAAATGACAATTTACAACTCCTGCTTAACTGCGCCATTTTTAGCTATATATATATATCGGAGAAGGCAATGGCAACCCACTCCAGTACTCTTGCCTGGAAAATCCCATGGATGGAGGAGCCTGGTAGGCTGCAGTCCATTGGGTCTCGAAGAGTCGGACACGACTGAGTGACTTCACTTTCACTTTTCACTTTCTTGCATTGGAGAAGGAAATGGCAACCCACTCCAGTGTTCCTGCCTGGAGAATCCCAGGGATGGGGGAGCCTGGTGGGTTGCCGTCTATAGGGTCGCACAGAGTCGGACACGACTGAAGTGACCTAGCAGCAAATATATATATATATATTTATATAAAGTTGAGAAAGGCATTATCATTAGATGAGTTCAAAATTAATGGTTAAAACATTCAGTTGATTAGACAAATTGTATTGAATATAGTACAATAGAAAGATACAAAATCTGTAAAAGAATTTTCTATGCCCAATCATACACAAAAATAAAAGCCTAACCCTGTACTACTATTTTAAAAAGCATTTAAATACAGTGGAAAATATGGCACAGAAAATAGACAGTGGGATTCATCCCTGTCTGGGTATGGCATTAAAAAGAAAATAACAGATAAATTAGACTATGTGTATGTGAATTAAATGAAACAAGATTATCTCTAATGTAGAGAGAATAGGCTAAAAAGAAAGAGGGTTCAATGAGAAAACAAAATTATTCTTTTCCAATACAAAAAAAAAAAAACAAAAACAAAAAAAAACCTCAGACTGAATGACTTTTCACAGGAAAAAAAATGATACACAGTTATTTTGGCTTTTACTCAATTGGCTTTTAGCCTACTTAGATTTCTGCCAGATTTATTCATTTAATCAATGCAATAATAAGTAATCACTAATTTTAGTAACAAACAGCATGTTTTATTAAAAAAAAAAAATAAACAAAGCCAAATAGCTAAAAAGAGGGGAAAACCTGTGTTGGTTTTTTCCATTTAAAAGAAATGATTTATACTTATTTTGACCCAAAGAGAGAGGGAGTACAATTCCTTCATATTGCCAAGATAATTTCTCCTGAATTTAAATGAAAATCAGAATCAGAAAAGGGTGTGGAAGGAGTGTTTTGTTTTTGTGACATGCCAGGATCTTTTAAAATGCTGGAACATTCAGATTAGATAAAAAGTTCACCTGTGGAGATCTTTCTTTGTCTGGCTTATAGTTAAGAATTTAGAAGTCCATTGGCCACAAAAGGTAAATTGCAATTCCAAAAGAGTGCTATTGCCTTGGAAAGTAAAATGGGGCTCTCTACCCCATTCCTATCTTCAAGAAAACATATGCAACAAGATATGCGTTCTGAGTACAGCAATCATTGGGAAGGTCATGTACACTCTGCTATATGTAAAATGGATAACCAACAAAAACCTATGGTATACCACATGGAATTCTGCTCAATGTTATATGCCAGCCTGGATGGGAGGGGGTGTTGGGGGACAGAATGGATACATGTATATGTATGGCTGAGTTCCTTCACTGTTCACCTGAAACTATCAAGACACTGTTAATTAGCTATACCCCAATACAAAATGTTTTGGGTGTTAAAAAATATAAATAAATAAAATTTAAAAAAATTAAAGTATAAGGTCTGATTTGAGAGAACATTTCCCTCCTTGAGTTTTGATGAATGAATAAATGAAAGTTGCTCAGTCACGTGTGACTCTTTGCAACCCCATGGTGTCTATGTAAATCTCTAGGCAAGTATACTGGAGTGGGTCGCCTTTCCCTTCTCTATGGGATCTCCCCAACCAAGAGATTGAACCTGGGTCTCCTGCACTGCAGGCAGATCTTTTACCATCTGAACTATAGGGGATTTTGATGAGTTCTGATAATTCAACCTAAATTTTCTGATGATTTTACATATCTACTTTCTTCTATCTTTTGATAACATTCCTTCTATCTTTTGATAAATCCAGAATATTTCAAACATGCAGACAGGCAAGTCAGTTGATGCCACGTATTTCAGTTCTCTGGCTTTGGCTGCATGCTTTTCGTGCTCATTCGGTTACATTATATTATGTTTCTTGCTTCAGAAAGAATGCATGTGACCATGACAATAAGAGAAGTAACTTATCTAGAATATTCCCCTCCAGGTAATGCCTTCTAATACAGCAGATACTTTTGTTCCTAATCTTAAAATATTACCACTCAATGTGACTACCAGAATTTCTTCATTCTTTCACTGCTGACATGGTCTCAGGGATCCTTAGATTCCTTATTAATTTGTCCCAAATTCCATGTCCTGTTCTCAAAATAAAAAGTTAAATATTTTCCATCCTCTTTCTCTTCCTGTCTTAGGTACTTCCTGTATTTCCCAAACAGGTACTGAATCTTTTCATAAGACAACACTGCTTATGTTTCCCTTCAAGTGTGTGCTACTTGATTTGCCTTTTCTTCTTCTCATACTTTCCAAGTTCTGTATGTTTTTAAAGACCAAGTTCAAATATAATCACCTCTCTGCAACCTTCCTTGGTCATACCCAGCAAGAATCAACTCACACTGGTAGCACAGAACTAAGAGTCTTGAGGGTAGGAAATGGGGAGAATGGAAGACGTGCAGTATTTTACTTTTCATGCTATTTAGCTCATGTCCAAAAATTTTAACTGTGATATCACAGTTTACTATGCTCAGAAACTAAAGTGATAGATCTTTCTCGTTGGCTTTTTAGTTTGGGTTTGCTCAAGTTTATAGGACCAATGTAACCATTATGGAAGATTTTAATGATCTCAGTGGCTGTTCCTCACTGATTTAAAGTATACAATGAGGTTCGTCTTATTTAACTGTACTTCTACTTCCTGACACTTCTTGCCACTGATCCCGGTTGTGCTATTTTTTATCCATTGGTCCTCACTTCATGTCACTATTTTTACAGTTCTGACTTTTAGGGCTTGAATGTTTCCAAATACAATGTTTGGGAATTCAGAATCATCTGTGTTCAGAAATCCCTCATCTTTAAAGATTCTCATGAACTTGGATAGAATTCCAGAACATCTTTACTAATACATCTCTTTGGAGACATGTTGAAATGCATGCTATTTTTAGATGGTTCTGTGAAAAGAGTAGACAAGTAGGTTCCAGCTTCAGTAACTCCCATGCTTTTTATGCTTTCCCAAAACTTGCCCACAAATAGCACTTTGTCATGATTTCCCCTATTCTCACTTACCCTGCAGAAATAGAAAGATATGTGAACATTTTTAAGGTTGGAAAACAGTAGCAGAAATGAAAATCACACTCAAGGATTAGTTTTAGAACTTGCCCCTCCCTTTGTGTGTAAGATCCCTACTACATACAGTAGGAGGGGTTTGATGCCTACAAACTTAAGCGGAATTAGATTTTTATTTATTTTATTTTATTTTTTTTTGATTTAAATAGATTTTTAAAAAATCTAAAGTAGAGAGCCCTAGCATAGGTTATTCAAAAATAGGGACAATCATTTATTAATTTCATTCTTGAATGTCAATGTCTCCTGAGGGAGGTAATGTACACATCATTGATTGTTGTCTTGAAATAATGCATTTTTATGGTCAAATTTTGAAGTCTATTTTTCAATGCCCAATTCATTATAATGATCAGACTTTAGTTTCACAAAATAATATTATTAAGCCTAGAGATCTAGCTTAGGAAGAGTTTAAAAGGCTTCTAATCATTTTAATCATCATTATATTCAAAACCTCTGTTTTATGGAATTGAAAATAAGCATTCTGTGAAAGGTATTTCTTTGAATTTTTAAAAAATTCAACCTCATACTGTAAGAATTAACACCAACCTTACATCAAATATTTGGCTGCCATTTGTTTCTGGAGATACAGTCAAAGTTTATATGGCTTCTTAATTCCTGGAAATGCACAATATATAGAGTAAAGAGATACTAAGAAGGACACATCCACAAAGCACTCTCCAGTTTCTAGGTTTTTTTTTTTTTTCACACCCAAATCTCTATTCTCACTTGCAGACAGATGCCTTCACTTCTCAGACCCATGAAAAGTGGTGCTGCAAGAGCCTCAGCTCAGCTGGAACAGAAAATGTCAATGACATTGTCTGGGCCTGGTTAAGGGAAATGAAAACACACCAAGTACTTCTGTTAAGAAGTTAGACATGAGCAACTGAGGAGTGACCTAGCGGGAAAAGGATGCAAGCTGATCTCTAAACCTCCCCCCCCCGCCCCCACACACAATCTCCTGTAAGGCTCAGAAGAGCTCACAGACATGCTACAAAATAATCACAGAGACTTAGCCAACTACTACCCATGTGCCCTAGGCATACAGTGGATACCACAGAGGCTTCTCCAACTGGGCACTTGTGCCCTTGATGCACAGCTGTGTCCTCAAGTGACCTTAGGCAGCCAGGAGCCCATTAAGGGTTCATAAATATTCTATACATACATACATCTGATTATAACAGACCACATTATGGGAAAGACAAGCACAATGGAGCCTGTTGTTATGTAACTTGCAACTGTCAATCAAGTCTGTCAGTTCATGCCCACCTATATGAATATGTAAAAGCCCTGTGTTTAAAACTCCCTTACTTCCTACCTCATCATCCCTGTGCCAATGCCTCTCTTGGCTGTATCCACTTCTCCCTTGAGGTGCTCATTCTGTTTTTTTCTGTTATTTTTCAATAAACTTGTTTGTGCCACAGGTAAGACCTCAGATTCTTCTTTGTGTCCATACCAAGAGCCAAGGTCCACAAAGGAGGATCTTCTTTGACCCTCTCGCTACCCAGTAATAGTTTCAAAACATGAATTTAACACAAGGAATTGGCTACGTAGGTTTTGGAAGAGTAAGGAACAAAAAGAAGGAGGTGGAATCAATTCATAAACTTTCCTTTGAATGTCATTAGAAATTTCATGCATTTGATCTTCATGATTCAAAGTGTTTGCTAACTTTCCCACCAAACAATCATCAACAGTAACTCTTTGAGATACCTTTCTAATAAAAACTGTTCATAAATTCCAACAGAAGCTGCACTTAAAATCTTTGGTGTGGTTGGTTTCATGTTTTCCATCTCTCTGACAACTTGATAAAACTTCTAGCTGCTACTGGTCTATAACCTGGTATCCTTTCACTGTCATTCAGAAGAAGAGATGTACCTGACCTCCAGTTTGCTGCAAGTAATCTTTAAAAAATTGGAGTTCACACTGCTTATAAGAATGCTGTCCAGGGGAACTATGCAAAATTTCCCAACATTTGCTGCCCGTTTCAACATTCATTTCTTTGTCTGACTGCAGCCATTGTATTCTTGAACCACATACTTCTTTACAAATAATAAGCTATTTATTTGATTTTTCATGGTGTTGATATCACTACCAGCTATATCCAGAGATCAAAGATACTGTAATTCTTCTGCTGCTTTACTTCTGAAAGCTTCTAGCTCTCCAATATTGTCACTCAATTTAATGATGTTCATAAAGTCCTCATAGTTTCAATCAGAATCACAGATCATCCATAAGATATATTGATTAATATAATCAGGACATTGAGTTGATTTATTAATGGAAGAAGGATTTCCCATGCAAGGATTTTCCTGACAAAGATCACATGATCCTGTTCTGGAAATCTCCAAGAGGTAGCAATGAATACAATAAGACCTCACACAAAGCCCTTAGGAAACCTTCTTCATTTCTGAGAGAAGTGCACAGCACAGTAGGTCATGACAAATGTCCTTTTCCATTTCAGCTTCAAAGAAGGTATCTACAAGATCTTCTGCTGTACCTTTCACTTGACCATCTTTTTCTGTTATCTTTTGTTGAGCCTTTCTGAGTACTTGAGATGAAAGATTTTATCCTTCCTTCAGTCAGATTGCATTTTATGTCCACATGTTAGCTGAGCTGGATAGGTTAAAAGAGTCTAGTTTCAGAGGGTCGGATGATGCTGATGGAGAGTCTTTTAATGGATCTCCTAAAGGAAGCATAAATTTATCTTTAGATGACCTTTCAAAAGTATCTTCTGCTGATTCAGTACAACTTCATACTTACACTTCAGACACTGGTGTTTGTAATGATCATGGCAAGACACGCCCATTATATGACATTACTGTACATTGGCACAGTCTCAACAGTGAGAAGATGTGGGAAACCTCCTGCTGTCAGAGTGACTTTCACGACTTCCACATGAGGAAGCTACAGAAGCAAAAGGAAGAAGGCATGACACCATGATGTCAGGCTGCTAAAACTGCTGGGCTAGAACCCTTTAGCCTGCACCTGTTGCTGTGCTGTTACTAGAATCATCTGTCACAGTCACTCCTGGATTGCTGAAGAGGGGTCATATCCATCAAAGTGGGGATCTATCAAAGGTATGACCTCTACCAGATTCCTGTGGTCAAGACTCACACAACTCTCAATGTATCCACCACAATACTATAATCCAATTCCCCTACCTTTTCTCACTAGTGCCTCTTATTTGCAGAACCTAATAGGAACTGAGTTTTCATAGGAGGCTGGTAAATGCTATCTGCAGATTCCTGTTCTGCAAAAATACATACCAGACTCCAGAGGGAAATGGGACCTGAGACTATCCAGATACTTGTCCAGCACAGGAGGCAATCTGCTACTCCACCCACAATGAGTTGTTTTTCTATTAATAGTATTAGAAGTAGCTGCCTGCACATCCTCCACACATTTTCAACTGCTGCTTTTTGTTTCCTGAAGCACATAGTGATGGGTCAAGTGAACAATCTAACCCGTTAAACTGACCTGATCTGATTGGCCCACAGGGAAGAGAAGGACATTTGGGGACTTACCACTTCAATCCTATCGTCAACTTGTGCAATGGAAAGGAAAAGCAAAGGATAATACTAGAGAGTAAGTGTGTGCTACTGGACAGTTCTTTGAAATCTATTAATAGAACACTGCATCAGGAAACTAATCATCTCAGCAGAAGACAATCCAATCCCTGTTCTGTTGATCTCTGGTTGATGTTCCGGCAATAGCTGAATATCAGCCTAGAGGACAGAAAACCAGAAAGTACAGGAGATCAAATCATGCAGTAAGGAAATGTTTCCTATCCTTGAGAATATTTAGCTCAGATTGCAAACCTAAATGGAGAAACTTGCTTAATTTATTTTTCTTAAACACAAAATGTGCTGCGCTATGTAATAAGTCACTTCATTTATGTCTGACTCTTTGTGACCCCATGGACTGCAGCCCTCCAGGCTCCTCTGTCCAAGGGATTCTCCAGGCAAGAATACTGGAATGGGTTGCTGTGCCCTTCTCCAGGGATTGAACCCGCATCTCTTACATCTCCTGCATTGGCAGGTGAGTTCTTTACCATCAGTGCCACCTGGAAAACCCTAAATACAGAATAGCTACAAAGTAATATTTACAAATTATATACAAGGTATAAAGTAAAAACACAATAGGCACCTGAACATTTTGTTTCACTCTCCCTTCTTCCACTGTTCTCAATTCTGCATTTATAATAATTGCTCATTGTTAGAATATTACCAAGTATCTTTGTATCCCTGAATAAGGCACTTCTTTATTTTGCATATTTTAATATTCATGTGAACAAATTATAATCTATATAATCTTGTAAAATAAACACATTTACTTTAAAATATGTTGTTATTAAATTTTAATCTTGCATGTAGCTATGTTTTATTCATATTCATTGCTGAGTAATATTTCTATTTTAATTTTAAATATAATGAGTCAAAATTTCATGCTTCATTTATTCTTTCAGCTCTTTGTGGATTTTGCTTTTTGTTTCAATTTCTTTTAATATTCAGACAGTTCTGCTACAGAATCTTTGTCTTCAAATCCTAATGCAAATAAGCAGTTGTGAGTATATCCTCAGAGACAGAATTTCTGAATAACAAGAAATACTGCATGCATTTAATTTTAAGAATTTAAAACTGTTTTCCAAAGTGGGTGAACACACTTAAAATCCTTCCAGATGCTTCTCTTTTTCATTAATGCTTAATTTTTTCCCACTTAATTTTTTTTCCAGTGTGGTTCAGTTATTTTCAGAACTATAAAACATTTATCAGAATATTGGCCAGTATAGATTTATGACCAAATGACCTATTGAAAAATTCATGCTATGACTGTCATTAGTTTGCAACTGGAATATATGGCTTTCTGAGAGTGCTTTAATACATACAAAATAAAATTTAAGATGTATCTCAAAGAGAAATTTTTAAAAATTATAAATTATGAAACAAATATTTTCATTTATTAAACATCTTCAAAGGCTGGATTTTTGTGCAAGGGTATTTTTACTTATAAAAGATGGTAACATGGTGATGTTTAATTCACTTTTAAAGGTTGATCTCAGATGTTGTGTACAGTTACCTGGTCAACTAAGTAAACTGTCAAATAGATTACATGTAAAGAATAGGTCACAAACTCCGCAGATGCTACCATCAGCTTTTAGTTTGCTAAGAGAAGCTGCATTTGTTGCTAGTTCAATGCCTTCCAGAATTATTTAAAAATTCATCAAACACATTAAAGAGGCCCATTTTATCTGTGGATTGACAGACAGAGTTCTGAATTATATGTTAAAGTACACTGAAATAAAATATTACTTTGATAAGCTAATTATGAAGTATACTTTTATACTAAGCTTCTTGAGCAATTAAAATATCAACAATACTCATAAGTACATTAGCATTCATGCTACAGGATGGAGGATGAATAGTTATTCTTGTTCAAAAAATAATTTATAAATTTCTAAATTGACAGAGTTAGGGAATGTGTTGAAAAATACAGATAAATATGGGCTTGAACATATATGAATGTGTGTTATTATTTTCAGAAATATAGAGAAACAAATGTAGATAAATTCTGTTTACTTTGTTTATGGTCGTATTTCCTTCAAATATCACAATTAATCACAAATAGAATAAAATTTCAAGTAAATCAAGGCATTAAATGTGAATCCTTCCTAATTTTCATTTAATTCTTATTAAAAACTTTGTCAAGTTCAATTTAAGATCGCAGAGCTTCTGTCACACTATGAGATAAACATTTTTTCATTAACCCTTTCAATACATTTAGAATATGAAGGAATAATCCTTTGGGGTGAGAAAGTACACTAGTAAAATTTTTATGGAGGGTATAAAGATATTTTTTTCCTGAGTCACATCTTTATTTGGTCAAGTTCCTTCCTGATAATGCAGCCACGTGAACAGAGAAACCACAGGACATCGCCCAGCCTCCCAAAGCACCCTTTCCAGTAAACAAGGAATCAAAAGTCCTCCTCCTCCACTGTCATTTCATGTCATGATGGAGACAGTACGGATGACAGGACAGTGGCCAAGCCCCTCCAAAATGCTCCTCCTCCCTAATCACAAAGCAGCGTGAGAGCTTGACTCAGGGGCTGAGAACCTCATATTGATGAGTCACTGGGTTGTAGGGAGTTGGGTGGCAAGGAAGGACTGTCTTCAAAATTCAAAACTTATTAAAAGTTCAACATTTATGTAAGTTTACAGAAGACTTAAGTGTTTATATAAGACTCAGTCATTTCACTTCCAAACTGAAGCCATGCAAGGAAAAATGGAAATAGGAAAATACAAAAGCTTCTGAAGACAACTCATCCAGGATATTTTCTGTTAAGGGCTGCATAGAAATTAGCTTTAGGTGGACACTGTGTGAGAACAAGAAAGAAGAAATTATTAAAAGCTTTGCCCACATGACTGATTTAGCAGAAAAGGAGAAAGTGACTGTGCAGAAGACCTTGGGGTGACTGGGAGACAATAGTCACAACAATGCCAATGAGCGGGTGAGAGGGGTTAAGATCAGTGGATTAACTGAGTTGACAATGGGTGGATTGTCCGTCATGTATATGTAGAGTGCAGAAGCAGTATGCATGCAAGTGGAGACTAGATTTTGTGGAAGGAAGGGGAGTAGTTTTCATCCGTATGTCACAACAGGTTTGTGACCAAATGACCTACTGAAAAATTCATGCTATGACTGTCATTAGTTTGCAACTAGAATGTATGATTTTCTGAGAGTGCTTTGGCATTCTGATAGAGTCAATGCATACAAAATAAAATTTACAATGTGTCTCAAAGAAAAGTTTTTTAAAAATTATGTCATTAAAACAAATATTTTCATTTATTAAACATCTTCCAAGACTGAATGAGAAGAAAAAAGATGCTGAAGATTTAAGATAGCAAAAGGCTGAGAAGGATAAAAATAATGATGTAAGTGGGAAAAATATACTTGCAGTAGGCTTTCCAGAAATTGCTGAATGGCCACCCAATATTTAAGGTCATGTGTTTAAAGAAGGGACACTCAGCACACTGATGAGATTATCTCCAGAAATAGCACCTGCTCAGGTGAAGAGCTCAGGCAGGGAACAGGTGACTGTTGGATTGAACTAAGGTCAACATTTTGTTGTGATACATATCATGGAAGCAGTAGGGCAAGGGAGTAAAGATAATTTGAGAGGAGATTTGGGGCTGTCCCATGAAATCTAATTTGGATCGACAGTGGCATGAGGAGACAAGGTTCAGCTCAGTTCAGTTCAGTCACTCAGTTGTGTCCGACTCTTTATGACCCCATGGACTGCAGCATGCCAGGCTTCCCTGTCCATCACCAACTCTCTGATCTTACTCAAACTCATGTCCATTGAGTCAGTGATGCCATCCAATTATCTCATCCTCTGTCCCCTTCTCCTGCCTTCAATCTTTCCCAGCATCAGGGTCTTTTCCAATGAGTCAGTTCTTCACATCAGGTGGCCAAAGTATTGGAGTTTCAGCTTCACTATCAGTCCTTTTAAAAATGGAAGTATCAATGGACAGGAGATGCCTGTGTGGTGGGAGAATCATTTCCAAAGCAGTTTCATAAGTGAACTCAGGGATGGAAATCACCTCTTATTTATGCCAATGAAACAGCAAATTATTGAGTGACAAAAGATGGTAAACATACAATGAATTGTGGACTTCTATAAAAACTCCTTGCTAAGATGAAAAGAATTCAAAGTGACTTAATAGTACAGTTGGTGAAGGAAGGTGTTTTCCAAAAGAGTGTTGCTCATGTGGCTAACTAAGAAAAACTAAGACAAACTGCTCTCCATTCAGGCAAATAGAGGGACAGGGAAGATCTGATGTTGTGTATTAGTGTACATCTGCTGTGATAGCTGGAAACCTTTAGCTTTGAATCTAAGCAGTACTACATATTTTTCTCTTACACTGAGTAACTCCAGAAATAAAAAGGTCAAATATTCAGCATGGCACCCTTTACATCTTGTTCTGAACTTGGCAAAACTTTGCAAAATTCAGAGCTCCTGTGAAATTCTCAAGGGAACTGGAGCTTTGGCCCAGATGCATGAGCAAAATGGGAAATGGCCCCTTTGTCCTTTGATCACATAAATCCAAACCAAATAAGGGCCAAGCTGGAACAGACTGGATGTGCAAATTTCCAAGGAGAGACCACAACATGCATAGAACCACACCACTTCAGCATTTCCCCTGTTCCTCAAAAGTAGGAAGCCTGATGAATCAGTGGTGGTTCCACTCAGTTCAAGTCATGGTCTTTCCATGTAACCATGATTACGTTCTAATTAAAAAGGAAAGTTTTGGGAGCTTAGCTTTTGGAGTAAAAGACTTTAGGAATGGTGAGGTCTTTATAAAGTTTTAAATCAAAAAGGCAAGACTTTTTTTTCTAATGAATTCTTTTTTAAATCTTTTTATTTTATTTTTAATTAATTTATTTATTTTAATTGGAGGCTAATTACTTTGCAATATTGTAGTGACTAATGTGGAGCTATTAATCTCAGGGTGAGGACAGTTGAAACTCACCTTTATTTATCTAAAGTTGTATGAAATCACATCTAAGTAATTATTCCTCCCTCTAATGGTGACTGCAGCTATGAAATTAAAAGACACTTACTCCTTGGAAGAAAAGTCATGACCAACCTAGACAGCATATTCAAAAGCAGAGACGTTACTTTGCTGACTAAGGTCCGTCTAGTCAAGTCTATGGGTTTTGCAGTAGTCATGTATGGATGTGAAAGTTGGACTGTGAAGAAGGCTGAGCGCCGAAGAATTGATGCTTTTGAACTGTGGTGTTGGAGAAGACTCTTGAGAGTCCCTTGGACTGCAAGGAGATGCAACCAGTCCATTCTGAAGTAGATCAGCCCTGGGATTTTTTTGGAAGGAATGATGCTAAAGCTGAAGCTCCAGTACTTTGGCCACCTCATGCGAAGAGTTGACTCATTGGAAAAAACTCTGATGCTGGGAGGGATTGGGGGCAGGAGGAGAAGGGGACGACAGAGGATGAGATGGTTGGATGGCATCACTGATTCTATGGACATGAGTCTGAGTGAACTTCTGGAGTTGGTGATGGACAGGGAGGCCTGGTGTGCTGCGATTCATGGGGTCGAAAAGAGTCGGACATGACTGAGCGACTGAACTGAACTGAACTGAATGGTCACTACCTCAACTTCCAACAATGTGTTTAATATGCTGTTAGCTTTCTATTCCTTGATTCTTATTTCACTACCACCACAATCTACCTCTCCTTACAGTTAAAATCTTTCAATAGCTCTCATTGCTATAGAAAATAATACAAAATCTTTTTAGCCTGGTATTAAAGGATAACCCACTGACTCAAAATCTATAACAATATTTACAATGTGTATGCAATGTTCTAAAAAATGCTAAGATGGATGAGATAAGTAAAGTCTCTGTGTTTACATTATAAGAGGAACAGGAGGAATGGAGAGCATTTCAATAACATTAAAGTCGTATTTGTTGTTGTTGTTTAATCGCTAAGTTGTGTCTGACTCTTTTGTGACCCCATGGACTGTGGCCTACCAGGCTCTTCTGTCCATGGGATTTCCCAGACAAGAATACTGGAGCAGATTGCCATTTTCTTCTCCAAGGCATCTTCCTGTCCCAGGGATCGAACACGCATCTCCTGCATAGGCAGGTGGATTCCTTACCACGTGTACCACCAGGAAAGCCCTACGGTTCTATAGCACCATTAGAAAGGGGTAATGCATGTCATCTCATTTAATCTTTAAAACAATCTCATAAAAAAGAGGCAATCTTATCTCCATTTTACAGTTAAGAAAATTGAGGCTCAGATTAAGTAATTTGCCAGTTTGTACTCAACCAGCAAGTGATGTGGCCAGTGTGAATATATCGCAACTTGGCTTCACAGACCTTAACCACTAAGTCTTTTCCTTCCAGTACAAGTCTTTCAAGTCTATCCCTTCTTGAATACCTGATTGCATTCAGGTATGTGCAAAATTTCACCTTTACTATTTGCAACACCAAACACAAATGTGCCCAGAATAAAGAAATGTTAATGTTTCAAATGGGCCTGGCGTGCTGCGGGTGGCAAAGAGTCAGACACGACTGAGAGAATGAACTGAACTAAACTGAACTGAATGTTTTAAATGGCTTATCTTGGATAACTGGATATAAAGAGTCTCAGAAACATTTTTCTTGGTGATTTTCATATTCTCGTATAGATTGTGTATTCTTCATATAAATGATTTTTCTTGCTTGTTTGTTTTGTTGATTCACTGACTGTTCTAAATCCTGGGAATCCTGAGAAACCAAGTACATTTTCCATCTTAAAATAAAAACCACAATATGCTAAACTTACTAAAATGGTAGAAATCTTATACTAAATATAACTTTTGAAATTCATAAATAATTCTGTCACTGTATTTGTTTATGACATTTATTCAAGAGTTAAATATCACATCAAAGTTGCAACTAACTTTAGATTTACAGAGATGAAAACTTTAGTCTACCAAAGAAATAACCAAATAAGAACTTGATACGGGTTGTTTAAAACTGCTTCAATTTTGAAAACTCCCAAGTTGGAAAATGATTCATAACTCTAAGCTTTGGAGAAAAAAAATAAATGCATATCGTCATTTTGTTATGCAGTAATGAAAACACAAGTGTAGATGTAGGGCATATTTTTAAATTTCTCCATTTTCTCTTCAAAAAAAAACATCTCAAAGTTCTCTAGCATTTCGTTCTCAAAGCTATCTTTCCAATCTGACAGTTACAAACTATATTTGAAACTAAAATAATAATGCATAATGACAGATTAATTAAGTCAGAAAACAAAATGTAAAAGCACCTTTCAATATCTTTCTTTACCCGTAAGCACACTTCTGGCCCACCCTATATCTTCACCAGTGTAACCTGCTGCAAGTATTTCTGCGTCCTTTTGTCAGAGATGTTATTAAAATAACATGCAGATTCAAGGGGAGAAACGCGCTCTTCTCTGGTTGGTAAGGAAAGAACTGTTTGGTTTGGTTTAATTAGGTTTTCATTTAGACACATGAAATAGATTTTACCTTAAGATGGTAAGTTAAAAAAAAAAGAGGCACATTAAGCAACTCGCTAAGACACCAGTACTTAGGTTTACCTGACAGTACTCTTTGTATTAAAATTTACTGTATTAAATCAAGATGATAAGGAGAAGAAATAAAGACGGTGACGTAGGAAGATGCTGAACTCACCTCCTGCCACGAGCACTTCAAAACTACATCGATATATAGAGCAATTCTCACTGAAAGCAAACAGCAGTCCGGTAGAAAATCTCTTAGACAACCAAGGCTGTAACAAAGATTCACACAAAGTCAGGTCAGAGGGGAAGGGAAGCAATTAGGTTAGGACCCATGCCCCTAGGAGGGACACAGAGCAGGAAGGAGATTACCTGGGCTGGGAGATCCTCTCTGGGGAGTGAGCAGTTCCATCCAGCCTTGGGATTGGAAACCAGAAGGATGAGTCCCCTTAGCTGGTTTGCAAACCAGTGGGACGGACTGACAGCAGGGCTATAAGAAATCTAGACTCTGCTCGTGAAGAGTACATGCATACTTGCTTACTCCAGAAACAAAGTGGAGCAAGCAAACAGAAACTGCTTAGGGCGCTGACTGATTTCTCATGGGAGCCCCAGCACATCCCCCAGACCACGCTGACTGCCCACTCTGGCCCCAGCTCCAGCACTCTCCCCCTGGGGCAGCGGTGCTAATGCTGGAAGTAGCCAGGACACACACTAACAGAGAACAGAACCAGCTTGGACTCAACCCTCAGGGCTTTTGCTCCAGCAACTTGGTACCTGAACACATCTCCCCCCCCACCCCCACCCCCCAGTAACGTGGTATTGGCCACTGAGCAGAGGAGAAGCCTTGGCTGTGGCTTAAGTCCTTCCATATCCATTTCCATTTCCTAGCAATGTGACATCTGAAAGCACATGTGTGGGAAGACAGACTAGTGCTCACTTAAGATCCCGCTCTCCTGCCAAAGCCACTGGGCACTTGCAGACTGTACAGGAACACTGCCACACAAGGACACCCCTTCAAGACTAAGATAGGTAACTGTTTCACCTAACATCACAGAAACAGAAAGTTAAGCAAAATGAAAAGACAGAGGAATTTGTTTCAAACTAAAGAATAAATCGAAAAAAAAAAAACAACTAATGAAACAGAGATAAACAACTTGCCAGATAAAGAGTTCAAAACATTAATAATATCGGGTTGCCAAAAAGTTCTTTGAATTTTTCTGTCCCATTTTATGGAATAACCTGAATGAACTTTTTGCCAAATTCAATAAGAATGCTAGTTGAACCGGGGGGAGGCGGGGGGGAAATGGATGAACACAGCAAGAATTTTAACAAGGAACTAGAAAATTCAAAAAAGAACCAGTCAGAACAGAAGAATATAGTAATTGAAATGAAAGACATGCTAGAAGGTATTAAGAGCAGATAAGGTGATGCAGAAGGAAGCATAAGTGACCTGAAAGGCAAAATAATGGAAATCATCCGATCAGAACAGCCCAAAGAAATACAAATTTTAAAATGAGAACAGTTCAAGGGACCTTGAGACATCAAGTGAACCAACATCAAAGTTATAGGGCTCCCAGAAGCAAAAGAGAGAGAAAAGAGTCAACAAAATATTTGCTGAAATTACAGCTGAAAATGTCCCAAACCTGAAGAAGGAAACATATATGCAAGTACAGGAATCACAGACTCCCAAAGAGACCCACACCAAGACGTATCATAATTAAAATGGCCAAAGTTAAAGAGAGAATTCTAAAGGCAGCAAAAGAAAAACAAAAAGTCATATCAAGGGAACTCTCATTAGGCCATTAGCCAATTTTTATGGAGAAACTTGGCCAACCAGAAGGGAGTGGCATTTTCATACATGAGCTGAACGGAATAAATCTGTAACATCGGATACCAAGCAAGATTTCATTTAAAATTGAAAGAGATAAATAACTTCTCAGAAAAGCAAAAGCTAAGAGTTCACCAAGACTAAACCAACCAGTCCATTCTAAAGGAGATCAGCCCTGGGTGTTCTTTGGAAGGAATGATGTTAAGGGATCTTTTCCAAGTGAAATAGAGAAAGGCCACAGCAAGAGGTCAGAATCTTTAGGAAAGGAAAATCCCAGTAATAAATGCAAATATATAGTGAAGATAATAACAACAATTGACATGGCAATTATAGTAATGACATGATAAGAATAGGACCATAGTTTCCTCTACTCATTCTCTGACTCTCTCCTATTCCTTGGCTGCTTCTTCTTCATATACATATTCTACTTAGCACAGATTGCTAGGAAAACTTTCATAGACCATGTAACTCTGAGGCTTTTATTTCGAGATTTGTAAATAGAATTAAGAAAGATCCAGAGTCCTCTCTGAAATCGAATGGTATTTGTTTATATATAGGTATGTTCATTTTTCTGGAAATGGAAGCCTATTCTCCATGTTCCAATAATTAAGAACAAAATTGTAAGCCAACATATACTTATTCTATAAATAAGGCAACTGAAGTCCAAAGAAACGGATTTCAGGTCCAGAAATGAGATTCAGGTCAGGTATTACAGTGTGTTGATCTGAAAGCTTTTATCCACATCCTTAAATTTAGGTTAAGTATTTTTAAAAATATGTTTTTGCCTCAAACATCACACTTGGTTTAAGTATATCTTATGTAGAAAGAATGATGAAATTGAATTTTAATGTAGAGTGCTGCTGCAGCGAAGTCGCTTCAGTCGGGTCCGACTCTGTGCGACCCCGTAGACAGCAGCCCACCAGGCTCCCCCATCCCTGGGATTCTCCAGGCAAGAACATTGGAGTGGGTTGCCATTTCCTTCTCCAATGCATGAAAGTGAAAAGTGAAAAGTGAAAGTGAAATCACTCAGTCGTGTCTGACTCTTAGCAACCCCATGGACTGCAGCCCACCAGGCTCCTCTGTCCATGGGATTTTTCAGGCAAGAGTACTGGAGTGGGGTGCCATTGCCTTCTCCTTACTGTAGAGTGAAGAGGTACTAATGTACCTGAGAGTGGATGAGTGAAATAAGATGTTATTTAGATTTCTGAAACCTAATATTTTCTCAGAAATTGCTTTAAGACGTATTGCTTTTTTAAAGCTTTAGGAAATGATAGAAGAAAACAGAAAAATATTCTTGAAGGATTTTAAGGGACAGGTTGCGCATTTTGTGCCCTGAGTTACCCAGCCCAGAAATGTGTGAGCCACCTTCTATCCTGTACTCTTCCTCACATGCCGGTTGGTTCCACCACTTTAATCTCCCTCTCCTGGGTTTGTCTTCCCTTTGTCTGTCAATACCTTAATGCACGACATCCTTATTTTCACCTGGACTACAGAAACAACATCCTGACCGAGTCTGTGTTTTGTTTTGTTGCTTTAAATCTGCCCATGCTCCCCCATCTCTCCATTCGTTCACTCTTATATTGCCAAAGGTCTGCTACTGAACTCACATCCTTTTACATAGCTCTTTCTTGGACAGTCCATTCTCTTACCACATTTCCAAAACAATCCTTCCTATAGGGCATTCAGACACCTACTGATATTAATAAACTTGCCATACTTTTTCAGGTCTCTGTATCTTGTTTTATCCTATTTCTTTGCTAGAAATCATCACCCTAGTCCTCCCTCCCACAGAGACTCAGCTCAGGCATTTTCAAATTTAAGAAGTCTTTCTGGACACTTATCTCCTACTCTTGCCTCATGGTGCTACTGATTCAGACTTAGGTGTCTCTTCTTTGAAATTCAATGACCTCTCCATCAGAGCATCACTTGTACAACGAAGACTCTGATTCTCACGCCGTGTCCCCAGTCACACTAAATTTCTTCATACAGTTATCATACTCTGCTTATCTTCATAACCCTGAAGCACACAATGAAACATAACAGATGAACAAAATTGAAAAATGTTCAATTTAAATCTGCATCAGTTCTCTTTATCTTTGCACCAAAGCCACAAAGCTGACTATATATTTTATATTCAGTTGGCCCCAATCAGTATTTTTCTTGGAAGTTTAAAGGAACACAGTCTTTTAAATAATAGCCAGTGTTAATAGTATTTATAGCGTGATTCCTATGGACCGAGGAACAATACCAACTATTTTACAACCAGTATGTCTTTTTAACCTTGAAACATAGCCCTACCTTATGGATATGAAGACTGAGGCCCAGGGTATTCAAATGAATTAATTTCTCAAGGTTGCTGCTACTGCTGACTCTGTGCGACCCCATAGACAGCAGCCCACCAGGCTCCCCCGTCCCTGGGATTCTCCAGGCAAGAACACTGGAGTGGGTTGCCATTTCCTTCTCCAATGCATGAAAGTGAAAAGTAAAAGTGAAGTCGCCCAGTCGTGTCTGATTCTTAGCGACCCCATGGACTGCAGCCCACCAGGCTCCTCAAGGTCCATGGGATTTTCCAGGCAAGAGTACTGGAGTGGGGTGCCATATTACCCAAGCACAAAATGCAAAATCAGGACTTAACCACAGTTTAGTTGATGTCCTCAAATGCTATACCACGTATGGAATACCTAGTGTATCATTTTATGAAGAAGAATTTAACTACAAATATCTGATCTCTTTCCCTATACAATAAAATTCCACTCTAAATGTCTATTCATTTCTTTTCACATATTAAAAACAAGCCCAGAGAATGCACCTATTTAGTTCAGTGATGAGCTCATACATTATTTCATCTTGGCAACAATTTAAGATCAAAAGTTAGCAATATAAATAACACATTTAAAAGCATACATAACAACGGAAGCAAATAGATATTTATAGAGAATACCGTGGCATCATAAGCTTTTCAGAGAACCATCAGAGTGATAAAACCTTTGGTATTATCTCAGTTTAATCCTTAAGATTTTTGGACTATATGTAGATTAGGAAAATGTAGGTACTCATTTTGCATATGGGTACAAACGCTAAGGCCCAGAAAGGCTGAGTGCTGATGTAAGAGTGATTGCATAATTTGTAAGAGTGAAGTCTACAACTAATGTCTCCTGGATTACAGTCCACTATTAGCTTTGAGAGAATAGGAAGATAAGCCTCCCTCACCCTTTAAAATAACAACCTTAAAAAAAAAAAAAAAAAGAAAGAAACAAGTAAACACTCTTTGCATCCCATCCCCTTTGACTTGCAGAAACCAGGTCCATTCCTGTCAAACCACACCCCTCCAAAACCCACCCCCAGCTCTCACTCCCTTCTCACTCCCTACCCCAGAATCTCAGTAATTCATTCCTTAAATCACATGTGTGAAGCTTTGGAAAGCTAAATGGTTAGAACACAGAATGTCCAGTGTAGCACATTAATATTTTCAAGTTCAACAAGATGTATTTGAAATGTTTATAAATCCAGCTGGCATCTGGCATTTGTTAGGTAAGTAACTCAGCTTTTAAAATGCCTGCCAGCCCTGTGGCAAGTCAAGTTGCACCCACTTAATGAGAAATGTAGCTGGTAGCTTCTCTCCAAGCTAGCCAGATGCCGCATGCTGCCACGCATCTACCAAAACAATATTAACAAAATGCTGACACGTCCACGCTTTGAGTTCAGATTCAGATTACAAAATAGAGCTGTGATACCAGAAAGCTGATTGATGACCCTTAAGTCAAAAACAGCTGTTTAGGTGGGTCCCCTGACACCTTGAGGAACTTTTTTTTTTCTGTATTGTATCCCATGCTTGTACTTCTACGATGTGCATAGGATCATAGGATCCTGTTTCAATGCCCCATGGAGAACTGACTTGTAGGTCACACTATATGGGCTCTGAAATAAATCTCTACATGCTTGAATGATAAAGCATAAGGCAAGAAATAAAATAGCGATGTAAATGAAAATTACATATATTTTCTTCCTGCCACTCTTGCTTTCTATGCTTTTAATTGTTTGGGGTTGCTGTTCAGTTGCTAAGTCATGTTGGACTCTTTGTGACTCTGTGGACTGCAGCACACCAGGCTTCCTTGTCCTTCACCATCTCCTGGAGTTTGCTCAAATTCACCTCCATTGAGTTGGTGATGCCATTCAACCCCTTCATACTACGTCACCTCCTTCTCCTTCTGCCTTAAACTTTCCCAGGATCAGGGTCTTTTCCAATGAGTTGGCTCTTTGAGTCAGGTGGCCAAAGTAATGGAGCTTCAGCTTAAGCATCAGTCCTTCCAATAAATATTTCCTTTAGGATTGTCTGCTTATTTATTTATTGAAGGATAATTGCTTTACAGAATTTTGTTGTTTTCTGTCAAACCTCAACATGAATCAGCCTCAGGTATACACCCTTTTGAACCTCCCTTCCATCTCCCTCCCCAACCCACCCCTCTAGGTTGAAACAGAGCCCCTGTTTGAGTTTCCTGAGCCATATAAGCAAATTCCTGTTGGCTAACTATTTTACATATGGTACTGTAAGTTCCCGTGTTACTGTTTCCATACATCTCACCCTCTCCTCCCCTCTCCCCAAGTCCATAAGTCTCTTCTCTATGTTTGTTTCTCCACTGCTGCCCTGTAAATAAATTCTTCAGTACCGTTTTTCTAGTTTTATCTCCTTGCAGTCCAAGGGACTCTAAAAAGTCTTCTCCAGCACTACAGTTCAAAAACATCAATTCTTTGCTGCTCAGCCTTCTTTATGGTCCAACTCTCACATCTGTACATGACTACTGGAAAAACCATGGCTTTGACTAGACAGACCTTTTTCAGCAAAGGAATGTCTCTGCCTTTTAATATGCTGCCTAGGCTTGTCATCACTTTCCTTCCAAGGAGCAAGTGTCTTCTAATTTCATGGCTGCACTCACTGTCCACAGTGGCTTTGAAGTCCAAAAAAATAAAATCTGTCACTGTTTCCACCTTTTCCCCCATCTATTTGCCATTGTTTGGGAGTACAAAATGAATATTCAAAAAAACTAGTCCAGTTTGGCAGAGAAAGTACATGTGCTACAGTTTTTCCCAATAATGGGATCTCAGTATGTTTGGTGTCTGCTTATTTTGAGATTTCAAACTCTTACCAAGATGTTTTCAGAACTGGTAAGTACCTTCCTATCTCTTCCTATCCCCCTAGGACATGAACTCTCCAGCAGCTGGCAGCTGTAAATTTTCCTCAGAAGAAGCATGATTTGTCTTTGAGGTTGTACATATGATGAAATAGTCAAGAATTTTTATAGCAAGGATAAGAAGCTAACAAAACACAAAAGTCACATTCTCATTTTCAATTATGTTTTTGACACAGCAGAAGCTTCCCAAGGGGCAGAAGTTTAATCTTAATCTGACATGTTTTGACTAATAGCATGAAGTTTGGAGGAAAAACAGAGAAATGAATGTTGAAACTGAAGAAATTCTCTCTCTAGGATTGTATTTGATTTGCTCTCTTCTCTGCAGAGATGTCTTAATTATGTGATATTTTGTAAATATCTTGTTCCCAAACTGGGTAAGATCAAGAAAATTTAAAATTGAGCAAAAATTTCCATTCTCAGAGAATTTTTTAAAAGTCTTTGAAAATGAATATGTCCTCTTCCAAAGTACCCAGCATTTACTTAAAACAGTATTTTGTCTTATTCTAGTTTTAAGTATGGTACACGATGAGACTAGACATTTGTCTAATGCAGAGACAATATAAATAAGTCGCATGAAAATGACCTCTCTCATTCTTATGGAAAATCAGCAGGTTTTCCAAGAAAACTGCCTTTGCCTGGTAGTCCCAATTCTTTTAACCGCAACCTGGTAGGTAGGATCTGTTCTCATCCTTCCTCACCTGGCCACAGAAATTATTTTTGTGCTATAAGATGATTGTCTATATTTAATTTAGCATTTTGTCATTTACCTGTGGTTCTTACATTAAGTACATAAAATTTGAACCCCTAAACTACTGTTAAATAACCACATACAGACTGATTTGCTTCCCCCAAAAGGGAAACCCGAGGGAATATTAGAGATGGTGATATTTAATGAATTATGGTTAAATCAAAATTTCCCTTCAAGTTCATGGTTCTTCCAAGTACAGAAGGGTTACTTCTTTCTACAGTAGGCAGGGAAAAAGGAGAGGAGAGGGAGGAGGAAAGGGAAAAAGCAGCACAGGAAGGCGTGATGGAGAAAAGGAAAGATCATTTGTGAAGCCACTAGGCCGGTAACTTACTAACTTAACTATCTTAACGAATCTCATTATTAGTATTTGTGCTTTAGAGATGAGGCAACTGAGCTTCTACAAGGTTAAATAACCAGCTGAGCCAGAATTTGATTTCAAAGGCCATAAATGCTCTTGTGAGAACGTAAGAGTCTGATCTTTCCTGAAATACCTGAAATCAAAAGAGTAACAATATTGCTTTGCCTTTCCATATTGGCAAAGAGTTCATGTAAAGAACAGAAAAATTTTGGTATGAAAAATGGATATCTTTTTTTTTTAGATTTTACTTATAAATGATACTATATATTTGTCTTTGTCTAGTTTATTCCACTTAGTATGATAATCTCTGGGTCCCTCATGTTGCTGCAAATGGCATTATTTCATTTTTTATGGCTGAGTGATATTCCACTATATCAATATACCATTGTATAAACATTCAATTGTGTAAATATACATCTTCTCTATTTATTCATCTGTCAATGAACACAGGCTGCTTCCATGTCATGGCTATTGTAAATAGTGATGCAATGCACATTGGGGGTGCCTGTATCTTTTCAAATAATGGTTTTCTCCAGATATATGCCCAGAAGTGGGATTTCAGGATCATATGGGAGCTCTAGTTTTAGTTTCTTAAGGAACCTCCATACTATTCACCATAGTGGCTGTACCAATTTACACTTCCACCAGCAATATAAGAGAGCTCCCTTTTCTCCACATTCTCTCCAGCATTTATTGTTTGTAGACTTTTTGGTGCTGGGCATTCTGACCAGTGTGAGGTGATACCTCTGAACTTACATATAAAACAGAAATAGACCCACAGACATAGAAAGCAAACTTGGTTGTCAAAGGTGGAAAGGGCATGGGAGGGGTAAATTAGGAGTTGGGGATTTACACATACATGATACTATGTATAAAACAGATAACCAACAAGGACATACTGTATAGCACAGGAAACTATATTCAATATTTTGTAATAGGCTATAAAAGAAGAGAATCTGATAAAGAATAGACATATATATATATAACTGAATCTCTTGGCTGACCAACTGAAAGTAATACAACATTGCAAATCAACTATACTTCACAGGGAGCTCAGCTTGGTGCTCTGTGATGACCTAGAGGTGTGGGATGGGGGTTGGTGGGAGGGTGGTCCACGAGGGAGGAGATAGATGTATGCACATAGCTGATGCACTTCATTGTGCAGAAGAAACTAGCACAACACTATAAAGCAATGATACTCCAATTAAAAAAAATAGAAAAGGATAAAAAAGTTTTGAAAAAAATGGGGGCAACTCTTCCTGTTTAGGACCTGCCCATGTGCCTCTCTGGGTCTTCTTCATATTGTTTGTCCTTATGCTTTCTTTGTTTAAACACCTTGGCTCAGAAATAAATCTGTGCTTTTTCTTATTACTGACCAATTTTAATATTCTGTCTCCATATATTCTACCTTCTCTAGCACTCCAGAATCTTTTGTGATCTGAGTTTAACAGAGTAAAGTTTTGCTCCTTTTCTCTACAAACCTTCAATTCTTGTTCCATTTCTCTGCCCTCTCCATTTACCTCCTGCCTAGACAAAAACAAAGGAAACCCTAAGGAAGATTTTTTTTTCCTACATATATCATGGTATCATTTCTAAAACTGTTGACACACAATACATTTTAATCTATCAACCATATCCTTTCCAAGTATACATAAGTGATTTTTAGTAGTAGTAACTTATTTGGGTTCCCCTTATAAAAGCCAGACTTCATTTATTCAGCAATATCTACCTATTATATGCTAGGTAGTATTTTAAGTACTATAGATTTAACAGTAAAGGAACTGAGAGAGATCCTCCTCTATTAAACAAAGCAAATGACAACAAAAGCTCTAAATATTACAAGTCATAGTAATGGAATCTCTTATAGTTTACCAAGATGACATGATTTTGCTATACTCATGAATCCTGGGGAATTAATAGTTTATGCCTACAACTGAAAAATCATATACTTCCATTGAAGTTCATTCCTCTTGTAACTGCAAGTAAAAAACTAGAAGCGGTGAAATACATAACCACAGTAAAAATGATAGATCTTTCACTTACTTTTAACATAAACAGAGGTGCTTGATGTAGGGGATAGAATGCACCGACTAGAGTGGAGAGTATTTAGAAGGTTTAGTAGGATGCTTCTGAAATATTATACTAAAACTGTCTACTTATGAGAGTTATTTATTTGAACTTGGATGAACAATAAACCAAGAGTTTGCTTTCCTCATCTGTAAAAGGACAACTTTGGAGTAGATCATAATAATTTAAAATTATAAATTGTTTCACTAATTACAGAGCATCTTCACATTCATTCAGTTCAGTTCAGTTGCTCAGTCATGTCTGACTCTTTGAGACCCCATGGACTGCAGCACGCCAGGCCTCCCTGTCCATCACCAACTCTCAGTTTACACCAACTCATGTCCATTGAGTTGATGATGTCATCCAACCATCTCATCCTCTGTTCTCTCGTTTTCCTCCTTTCTTCAATCTTTCCCAGCATCAGGGTCTATTGAAATGAGTCAGTTCTTCACATCAGGTGGCCAAAGTATTGGAGTTTCAGCTTCAACATCAGTCCTTCCAATGAATATTCAGGACTGATTTCCTTTAGGATGGACTGGTTAGATCTTGTAGTCTGAGGGATTCTCAAGAGTCTTTTCCAATGCCACAGTTCAAAAGCATCAATTCTTTGGTGCTCAGCTTTCTTTATAGTCCAACTCTCACATCCATGCATGACTACTGGAAAATCCATAGCCTTGACTAGACAGACCTTTGTGGGCAAAGTAATGTCTCTGCTTTTTAATATGCCATCTAAGTTGGTCATAACTTTTCTTCCAAGCATGACATTCATTACCTTCTCACATTTCCACAATACAGTATGATGTTAGAAAACATGAAACTGAATTTCTATTGTATATATGCAGAAAATGAAACTCAGAAAATACACTAAAGGTCACATTGGTAGGAACTGGTGAAACCAGAACCCAAATCCAGGTTTTCTGACTCTTCATCCACTACTTTCACTTTTCACTACTAAATTATCTAGAAGCTACAAAACATATGAATTTTTAGGTTTTACACCTTCAGCATATTCTAGAAACACACTTTTTTTTAAATTTAAAAATCAAATAAATATTTATCAAATGAAAGACTCTTCGATAATCATCCTAATTGTCACATTTTTTTCACACTTGTCTGAGGACCATTGAAGATTACAATTGGAGGAACCCCAATCTAGAAAGACTTCGAGGAGTACTTCAGGGAGTAATTCATGTGAAGAGGTGAAGGGGCAGGGAATGATGGAGGTCAAAAGCAACCTTTCCTACTCACAAACATTGCAGATAACACAGTGAATGACAGAAAGGGAATTCATCAAATACATGTCAAAATGTGGACCTCATTCTATAACAAATTTCCTAATGGCTTTGAAACCTAAACTACTGTTACAGTTTTCCCTTTTTATAATAGAGCATTTAATTGCCCACCTGCAATCACTAATTCTACTCCTGGTGGCTTAGCTGGTAAAAATCCACCTGCAGTGCAGGATTCATTCCTGGGTCGGGAAGATCCCTGGAGAAGAGATAGGCTGCCTACTCCAGTATTCTTGGGCCTCCCTGGTGGCTCAGATAGGAATCTGCCTGCAATGTGGGAGACCTGGGTTCGAGCCCTGGGGTGGGAAGATCTCCTGGAGAAGGGATAGGCTAACCATGCCATATTTCTTACCTGGAGAATCCCATGGACAGAGGTGCCTGAAGGGCTACAGCCCATGGGGTCACAAAGAGTTGGACATGACTGAGTGATTTTTCACCTCATTACACTACTGTTCTAGCAAGTTAGCAAGGTAGACATAGGAGTTAGAAGCTTTAGGGAAAACACTGTCTGGGGCATTCCTTTGGGAATTCTACAGTTGTTTAGTTAGCTTTTTTTTCTGTCTGACAAGATCTTTCAAAACCAAGAAAGGAGCATCTCAAAATAGTAACAAATAATAAGTCTCTGTCAATTAGCAGACTTGGCTTCTGTGGAGGTTAAGTTCTGGACTGAGTATCTCCTGCCTACACCATATATTTCTTTTACCAAAAATAAAAAAGAAAGTAATATTTCCAACTACCTGTCACTTGAACCACAGAAGTTTTCCTACTTACAAAGGAAGTGATACTTATTTTAACAGGAAACTCTATGCATCACCAAAATTCAATCTCAGTTTATAGAGTTCTGGGCAAACTGTCTCACCTTGCAACATCCTACTATTCATCACTACCACTGTTAATGGTCACACATTAATTCTTAGACTTGCAATCATTGGATATATAATCTCTTATTTTGGTGGCATCAAAGATTTCTTTTATTGTTTTATCATTTCTGTAGAATTGTAAGACTTTCACTCAAAATAGACATTGACCACTTACTTATTGGTCAGTCCAACTACATGAAGCAATTCTGGCTGCTATCCTCTTCATATTGATCCAAGCCCACATAGCCCATCTAAACCAATGACTGCTGCTCCATGTCACACTAAGAGAGTGTGGATGGAATATTTTCTAAGGTTGGCAATAAGACTAAGTTTCAGAGTCTCCAGGTGAACTTCAAAGTCGAAGACTTTATAATCAGTAGCTCTCTTTCAACCCCTGCCAGCCTCCAAACAATTCCATCCTCTAAGACCCTATCACTCTCTTCAACTATATGGCTCAGGCTTTCACAGAACATAAGGAAGTAGTATGATTTCCGACATCTACTGCTTTCTGCCCTGAAATATTCCTGAGAATATTTATTTTGTTTATTCCAGAAAATAAAAACCAGAGGATGGAGAAAGAAACTAGAGACAATAGGACAAATACAAACGAATAATGTTATGTAATATCCTACCACACAAGCAAAGAGAGGACAATGAAATCAATCACCAATTATACTTTTTTATTTTGATCACCTCCTCTTTACCCCATTAGTGAGGGAAGGGTTCCTGCCCTAGGGTTCTGAAAGGACTAAACACACAACACCTGACATGAGACTGATGGGACAGATAGCAGTTCATATACTTAAAGCACAAGAGAAGACACAATGTTCCAAGCAGGAGGACATGGAGGGTTGCACTCAGGAAGTGAGCGAACAAGCAAGATCTGTGGGAGGCAAACTTTGTAGTAACAAAAGAATGGAGTACATTCTGCTCATCATGGAAAGATGTGATTGGCTTGTTTGAATAATTTGACACCCTGGCAGGGAGAGGCTTAATGCAATAGAAGTGGTGTCTTACAAGAAGAGGAACAGAAAATGGAGCACTCTCTCTCCCTCACCATCTCTTTTCCTTTCCCCTAGGTTTCCCCCCAAACATTTGCACAAAGGAAAGGCCATTGCGAGGATACAGTAGGAAGCTACCTAGCTGCAAACCAAGAAGAGAGGTAACTTATTTACAAAACAGAAACAGATTCATAGACTTAGAGAACATGAACTATGGTTACCAGGGCGGAAAGCGGGGGTTGTTGATTGGGAATTTGGGATTGACATGTACACATTGCTATATTTAAAATAGATAACCAGCAAGGTCCAACAAGGGGATGCTACTCATATTCCTAAATAACCTAAATGGGAAAAGAATTTGTAAAAGAACTGATATATGTATATGTATAACTGAGTCACTTTGCTGTACACATAAGACTAATGCAACATTGTTAATCAACTATACTCAAGATAAAATAATTAAAAAAAAAAACTTTCCATTAGGTTTAGAAGAAGAATCTGTTTATAAGGAGATATGACCATTGGAGACAAAGCTTTTATCTCTTTCAGATATAGTGCAACGTAGGAGAGACAACAAATCTATTTGCTTTAATAAGAAGCCTCTTGGCTAAGCCATCACTTTGCCTAATCTGCCCAGGAGGTACAATTTTTAAAGTATTACTCAGTCAACAAACAAACAAACAGTGGCTCCTCTTCCTGCTTCTGTGTTATGTGAAGAAACAAGACTATGTCAGCAAGTTCAAACACTACATAGAAAAGGGTCAAAACCATAGGCTTTTGTTATAGCTAAGGACATGATCCACTAAAGCTTATCTAAGTGTGGTAACCATTTGGATTCAAAGTAGGGAGTCAGAAAGATTTCTCAATTTTGCCTAGTGGTAAGTCTGAAGCCCATCAGTTCTATGAAGACTTAGAAGACCTCCTAGAAATAACACCAAAAAAGATGTTCTATTCATCATTGGGGATTGGAAAGTGAAAGTAGGAAGACAAGAGATACCTGGAGTAACAGGCAAGTTTGGCCTTGGAGAACAAAATGAAGCAGGGCAAAGGCGAACTGAATTCTGCCAAGAGAACACATTGGTTGTAGAAAATAGCCTTTTTCAATAACACAAGAGACAACTTTACACATGAACATCACCAGATGGACAATACTGAAATCAAAAGGATTATAGTCTTTGCAGCCAAAAATGGAGAGGCTGTATACTGTCAGCACAAACAAGACCTGGAGCTGACTGTGGCTCAGATCATCAGCTTCTCATAGCAAAATTCAGGCTTAAACTAAGAAAGCAGAGAGAACCACTAGATCAGCCAGGTATGACTTACATCAAATCCCCTATGAATATGCAGTGGAAGTAACAAATAGATTCAAGAGATTAGATCTAGTAAACAGTTCACCTGAGGAACTATGGATGGGGGTTCATAATATTGTACAGGAAGCATAAAACAAAACCATCCCAAAGAAAAATGAAAGCAAGAAGGCAAAGTGGTTATCTGAGGAGGCTTTACAAGTAACTAAAGAAAGAAGAGAAATGAAAAGCAAGGGAGAAAGGAAAAGGTACATCCAACTAAACACAGATTTCCAAAAAACAGCACAGAGAGACAAAAAGGACTTCTTCAATGAACAGTGCATAAAACTAGAAGAAAACAACAGAAGGGGAAAGACTAGAGATCTCTTCATGAAAATTGGAAATATCAAGGGAATATTTTGCCTGAAGATAGGCACAATTAAAGACAGGAACAGTTGAGACCTAGTAGACACTAAAGAGATCAAGGAGAGATGGAAAGAATACATGGAAGAATCATATAAAAAAGATCATAATGAACCAGATTTCTATCTTGGTGCGGTCAGTCACCCAGAGCCAGACATTCTGGAGTGTGAAGTCAAGTGGTCCTTAGGAAGCACTGTTGTTAATAAAGCTAGTGGATGTGATGGAATTCCAGTAGAGCTATTCAAAACCCTAAAGAATGATGCCGTCAAGGTGTTTCAGTCAATATGTCAGCAAATCTGAAAGACCCGGCGGCCGCAGGACTGGGAAGTCAATCCTCATCCTAATTCCCAAGAAGGATAGAACTAAAGAATGTTCTAACTATCCAACAATTGCATTAATCTCCCAAGCTAGTAAGGTCATGCTTAAAATCTTGCATGCCAAGCTTCAGCATTATGCAATCCAAGAACTTCCAGATGTCCAAGCCGGGCTTAGAAAAGACAGAGGAACCAGAGATGAAATTGCCAACATTTTCTGGATCATAGAGAAAGCAAGGGAATTCCAGAAAGTCATCGAACTGTGTTTCATCAACTACGCTAAAGCCTTTGACTGTGTGGCACATAAAAAACTGTAGAAAGCTCTGAAAGAGATGGGAATACCAGAACATTTTACCTGTCTCCTGATAAACCTGTATGCAGGTCAAGAAGCAACAGTTAGAACCTGTATAGAACGAATGATGGTTCAAGGTTGAAAAAGGAGTATGACAAGGCTGTCTGCTGTCACTCTTTGTTTAACCTGTATGCTGAGCACATCATGAGAAATGCAGGGCTGGAATCAAGATAGGTGGGAGAAACACCAACAACCTCAGATATGCCGATGAAACCACTCTAATGGCAGAAAGTAAAGAGGAACTAAAGAGCCTTTTGATGAGAGTGAAGGAGGAGAGTGAAAGTGTCAGCTTAAAACTAAATATTAAAAAAAACTAAGATCATGGCATCCGGCCCCATTGCTTCATGGCAAATAGAGGGGGGAAAGGTGGAAGTAGTGACAGATTTCCTCTTCTTGAGCTCTAAAATCACTGAGGATGGTGACTGCAGCCATGAAATTAGAATATGATTGTTTCTTGGCAGGGAAGCTATGACAAACCTAGATAGTGTGTTGAAAAGCAGAGACATTACTGTGCCAACAAAGGTCCATATAGTCAAAGAAGGCTATGGTCTTCCCAGTGGTCACATAAGATTGTGAGAGCTAGACTCTAATGAAGGCAGAGTGCCAAAGAATTGATGCCTCCAAACTGTGGTGCTTGAGAAGACTCTTGAAAGTCTCTTGGACAGCAAGGAGATCAAACCAATCAATCTTAAGGGAAATCAAACCAATCAATCTTAAGGGAAATCAACTCTGAATACTCATTGAAAAGACTGATGCTGAAGCTGAAACTCCAGTATTTTGGTCATCTGATGTGAACAGCTGAGTCATTGGAGAAGTCCCTGTTGATGGCAAAGGTTGAGGGCAGAAGAAGAAGAGTGTGTCAGAGGACAAAATGGCTGGATGGCATCACCGATGCAATGGACATGAACTTGGGAAAACTTTGGGAGATGGTGAGGAACAGGGAGGCCTGGCATGCTGCGGTCCATGGGGTCGCAAGGAGTCGGATATGACTGGGCACCTGAGCTACAACAACAATGAATCCCTGGAGAAGGAATGACTGCCCACTCCAACATTCTTTTCTGGAGAATTCCAGGGACAGAGGAGCCTGGCGGGCTACAGTCCATGAGGTCCCAAAGAGCTGGACAGGACTGCGCAATGAACACACATGAATTACAGGAATGTTAGCCTTCATTGAAGAATAGAAATTCACTGCTACATCTTGACTGGAGAAGAGGTAGATATAAGGCATATCCCAGGCAGGATTTAGAATCAGGCAGACAACATATATTTATTAAGTGCTTATTAGATTGTTGGTGACCCATGGGCAGTATTTATCCTTGGCATCCTTCCTTTTTTAAAAAATGTTCTCATTTTTTCTAATGTAACTTGAAATGCCCAGGGCTCCCTTGCTGACCCAAGGATCCCCTGAGGCTCCTATTATTTCACTTCTTTGATGATTATTTTAATTGTAACAAAGAATTCCATAAAATCAGCATATTGAAACATGACCTTCTTAAACAACAAACTTGGGGAAATGGATTTGCAAAAATATTAATAAAGTAAAAGTAGAAAGAATTGATACATGTAAAACACAATTTAAAAAATACTGAGTCTTAGTAGTCAAAATAAATAAAGTTTGTACACAAACCCATGTGTGCACACAAACAGATATACACATACACACCATGTTAAAAGACTAGACTATTTGAATAGATACTATAAAAAGTGAAAAAAAAAAAACAAAAAACAAGGCAACAATGTGATGCTGGTATTTCATTTTTCACCCTATTAGCAAAGTTTTATTTTTTTGCTTTTGTCTGTTTTTATAGAGTATTCAATATAGAAGTTATGATAAACATGAATTTTGACACATTGCTTGAGAATGTACATATGACATAATTCTTCTGAGAAATAGAAGCCACATGACAGATGGCATAAGACAAACATAATCGTTGCAATAATAACATTTTTGAGACAGTATTTTAGGTAATAATCAGATTTTTAAAGTTTATATACAAAAATATTTCAGATTACACTGATTAAAAAAAAAAATAGCAAATTGAAATGAATGACATCATCCAAAAGTGAGGAAATGGCATGTGTAAGTAAGACTATTCTGCACATATTTTAATAACTATTAATTTAAAAGTTTATTAACAGTTTAAAAACTGTACTTAAAATACTATCTCAAATCTGAAAATAATATCTCAAGATCTTGAGTGGTCTAAAAATGTAAACTTTAAAATCTTGGTATCAGTTGCCCTCTAGGGTTATGGGAATTTTTTCTGCTTCTTAATACTTTTTAAATCTCCCACGTCGACAATTCCCTCCAAAACAACTGTTCTTTGTACCAACTCCCATTTTTCTACTTGGCAGTACCTTTCTCCAAGGCAATAGACAATAATTTATAGTCAGCATTGCCAGCACCACCTCTTATGGGCAATAAATTAACTACCCAACTTAAATTTTTGGAAAACACTCATTTGAAGCTTCTAGTGTCTCCTCTTTGCTCTTTTACATTTCACAACCTTTTCTTACAGACTAATGCAAAAACTTACTAAATTATCTCAACACGCAGTTTTACTTTTTCTTTTAACTGACTTCAAAATGACTTTCTTATTAGTACTCTTCAATTATAGATACTGTCATTGTGGTTATTATAAAATTAAGAAATATACATACACATACATACACTTTATATATATATACATACACACATATACATAAAGAACTCTTAAAATATAAAAATATAAGCAGAGATATAAGGAGAGAGGAAAATAATTTTATAGGAAATGTATAATTAAACAATTGCACATATACACAGATCTATCCATACATCCATACAGAGGTCCATGAACATTCATAAAGTAAAATGTTTTTCCTTATAAGTTCTACAAGAAATCCAGGTTAAAGGAATATGGTATTTTTCCTACCCACTGACAAAACTGGAAGAAAAAAAACTAATAGTAAAATAGGTTGTGATCATGAAATCAGTGTTTCCCCATCAGACTTGAGTAAATTCCTTTATTTAGATTGGTTCATCCGTGGCCTCACCTGGACTCAGGAAAGAGATCAGATGATCTTGGTAAAAAGGACACTATAGAAAAAATCCATTTTTCTGAAATAAGCGAGTTGTTTTTCATGGAAAAATTATGGTTGAAAAGTTTGTTGACACTGAACAAAAATACATAACATCTCAGCAGGTCTTTCTACTCGAGAATTAGTATTAAAGTTTACACAGTTTGGAAACAATAGAAATTGAAAACTCTAAGTTGGTGTCTTTAAAGATTAAATAAGTATTTCTTGGTGAAAATTTTCTCCCGGTTTTAAGTATTTATGTGAGTATATGCTTATATTTGGAGATGATATAAAATACACTTTTTATACTGTTTTTAAAAAGTGCAAAAGTCTGTATAAGAGAAATCCATGCACATGAATGTTGAGAGACAAAAAAGAGCAACTCAATTGTAATAAAGGAAAACAATTTCAATGTCAATCAAAACATTAACATTGATTAATGTTAATCTGTATGCAGGTCAGAAAACAACAGTTAGAACTGGACATGAAACAACAGACTGGTTCCAAATAGGAAAAGGAATGCGGCAAGGCTGTATATTGTCACCCTGCTTATTTAACTTCTATGCAGAGGACATCATGAGAAACGCTGGACTGGAAGAAACACAAGCTGGAATCAAGATTGCCGGGAGAAATATCAATAACCTCAGATATGCAGATGACACCACCCTTATGGCAGAAAGTGAAGAGGAACTAAAAAGCCTCTTGATGAAAGTGAAAGTGGAGAATGAAAAAGTTGGCTTACAGCTCAACATTCTGAAAACGAAGATCATGCCATCCGGTCCCATCACTTCATGGGAAATAGATGGGGAAACAGTGGAAACAGTGTCAGACTTTACTTTTTGGGGCTCCAAAATCACTGCAGATGGTGACTGCAGCCATGAAATTAAAAGATGCTTACTCCTTGGAAGAAAAGTTATGACCAACCTAGATAGTATATTCAGAAGCAGAGACATTCCTTTGCCGACTAAGGTCCGTCTAGTCAAGGCTATGGTTTTTGCATTGGTCATGTATGGATGTGAGAGTTGGACTGTGAAGAAGGCTGAGCACCGAAGAATTGATGCGTTTGAACTGTTGTGTTGGAGAAGACTCTTGAGGGTCCCTTGGACTGCAAGGAGATCCAACCAGTCCATTCTGAAGGAGATCAGCCCTGGGATTTCTTTGGAAGGAATGATGCTAAAGTTGAAACTCCAGTGGCAACCTCATGCGAAGAGTTGACTCATTGGAAAAAACTCTGATGCTGGGAGGGATTGGGGGCAGGAGGAGAAGGGGACGACAGAGGGTGAGATGGCTGGATGGCATCGCTGACTCAATGGACATGAGTCTGAGTGAACTCCGGGAGTTGATGATGGACAGGGAGGCCTGGCGTGCTGTGATTCATGGGGTCGCAAAGAGTCAGACACGACTGAGCAACTGAACTGAACTGAACTGAACTGAATGTTAATCAATGATGGCTCAGATAGTAAAGAATCTGCTTGCAGTGTAAGAGACTTGGTTCAACCCCTGAATTAGGAAGATCCCTTGGAGAAGGGAATGGTAACCTACTCCAGTATTCTTGCCTGGAGAATTCCATGGACAGGTACAACAGAGAGTATGTCATGTGTTTCCCAAAGAACTTTATTTTCATTCTGGGCACATAAAAATACTATATTTTTCAGTCTTTATGCCATTTAGGAGGGATGTGTAATTAAGTTCCATCTAAAATGTGGGAAAATTTGTGTACATTCATTTCAGTAATGGTCCTAAATGCTTCCTTTCTGTTCCTGCAGCCATCTTTTCTTTCCCTCTCTCTTTCTCTCTCTCCTTCTTCTCTGTCTTTGTCTTTCTATTTTCTTTCTCTGGCTCTCTCTCAAGCACATGCACACACATTTACAATGGTGACTACCATTCAGTGGTAATAATGGAATAAGATAGGATGCCAAAGCATAAATTTTGATTTAATAAAAATGTGTTTTTTCAAAAATGGGTAGTGGATATGTGGGCATTTTTATCTCTCTCATCTTATATACATTTTATTTAAAAATTTTATTTACTTAGTATTTCATACTTTTAGAGAAGAATAATTTAAAAACTGTCCAATTATTGCAAAATGAGAAAAAAAAGAGTTTCCAGTTAGTAATTTCTCCAAAAGAATTTGGCAATAAGAAAGATCACCAGGCAGACATTCTGAAGAACTCTACTATGAAGTCAATAGAAATTGCAACAGAATTATTTTGGGAAAACAAAAACATATTAATCAAAAGTCAATTGAAATAATTAATTTCATTTATAATTTGTCCCAAACTGAGGAATCTGCTTAACTGAGATATAGTTCTCAAATGGAGAAATGTAAGCAGGAGTTCACTGAGTTTGAAGTTTCTTACAAAGCCTATTTGGCAGAAGATGATTGGAGTATAATTTTCCTTAGATGTTTTAAGAATAAAAGAATAATAAAATAGTAGCAGATAGAATAATAAAATAAGAAAATGAGCCCTTAGAATTTCTAGATGAAGATTTTCAATATTGTCTACATACTAGAATCACCTAGGCAGTTATATAAAAAAATTCCAATGCTCAAGCTGCATCAAAGACATATTAAATCAGAACATCTGGGGGTGGGACCTAGGCATTAGTGCTTTTAAAGATCACAAGATGATTTCACGGTTCAACAAACATTAACTCCCATCTTTTCACAGCTGAAGAGTCTGAGGTTGCAAGAAACTAACTGCATTATGTGAGGTCAAATTTCTTACTTGTTCTTTGTCTCATTCAGTCTTCTCTCTTCCTTTTTTTAAAAATGTTGTTGCTTTCCCTATGTTTTAAACAGTTATTTATACCACTTCGGGTTCTCTTGGCCTCACCTGTCTCTTATTCTGGCCACCTGGCATCATGCCAGTACAATCTGATGATACCCTGCCTCAGATCATTGACCTTTTGCCTAACGGCATGTTAATTACACAGTAGTAAACACCTTACAAAAGCTCTTGAGGTTCAAATATATGCAATCTCAAAATGCTGAAAAGTCATTATCCCATGGGATAAACCTATGACCTCTGGGGAATGTAAACTGATGGATTTGCTTTCCATTTGTATTCCCTTGAGATAATCTTGAGATGCATTTGAAATGTGCCCTTAAGCAAATGTGGGAGTTCCCACAACTAGTCACTTGTGGCAGTGGTCAACTTCATAATGAACCTTTGCACTGCTCTTCCTCCTTCTCTGGTGACCCAGGCTTTTCTTCATCTCCTTGAGTCTCACTCCTTGATAAAACATTAGGTCTTAAGCCTTTGGATGAAGTTCTACTTTCTAAAGAATCTACGTGAAGACATTACCTTTCTTCTGTTATCTAATCTTAATTTCATGGTCAATGCCCAATTTTCATGGTCTAGAGGCTTTAATGCTTTAATGATCTCATCACTGTTATCATTAAAACATCAGTATCACCATACCATCAATCTATGCTCTTCATGTATTTGTTCTTCTCAAAAGTCTCAGCAGAGCCAGTGAGTGCAATATATTTGGTGCTCTGACATCCTTCCATACTCCTTCTCTCAAGAAGGTAGACAGTAGACAAATGTCAATGGAAAGTAAAAAGTACCCAGAAAAAATAGGACATCACAGAGAAAAACAAACTGATTAAAAGATGAAAGGAGATTGAGATGGAGAATAGGATGAAGAAAAACTTGGAATGAGAGAAAGAGTGGTTCTCTCACTATCCAGTTCGGTTCAGTCGCTCAGTTGTGTCCAACTCTTTGTGACCCCATGAATTGCAGCACACCAGGCCTCCCTGTACATCACCAACTCCAGTTCACTCAGACTCACGTCCATCGAGTCAGTGATGCCATCCAGCCATCTCATCCTCTGTCGTCCCCTTCTCCTCCTGCCCTCAATCCCTCCCAGCATCAGAGTCTTTTCCGATGAGTTAACTCTTCGCATGAGGTGGCCAAAGTACTAGAGTTTCAGCTTTAGCATCAGTCCTTCCAAAGAAATCCCAGGGCTGATCTCCTTTAGAATGGACTAGTTGGATCTCCTTGCAGTCCAAGGGACCCCCAAGAGTCTTCCCCAACACCACAGTTCAAAAGCACCAATTCTTCGGTGCTCAGCTTTCTTCACAGTCCAACTCTCACATCCATACATGACCACAGGAAAAAACATAGCCTTGACGAGATGGACCATTGTTGGCAAAGTAATGTCTCTGCTTTTGAATATGTCATCTACTATCCAAACTACTCTCAAAACATTTATTTTCCCCATGTTAGTTCTACTGTCATCAGTGTATCAAGTCATCATCTTTATCTCTCTTTCTAGTAACTATATTGACATACAAGTTACTTACTCATTCTATACCAGCCCAGCATTAATTACATACATATGATATTCTAAAAACCCACAAAGTCACTATATTGATGAGATCAGAAATAAGTAAGTATTAAATTTCTACCTAATTCTCAAGATAAGAGTCTGGAAACTATGATTAACTACATCTGACTGACAAGTGGATAAAAATGGGGGCTTCCCTGGCAGTCTAGGGACTTCCCTGGTGGTCAAGTGGTTAAAACTTTGCCTTCCAACACAGGAGGTGTGGTCAGAGAGCTAACAGCCCACATAATTCACCACCAAAAAAAAAAAAAAGAATGCAACCAAAACAACAGATGCAATATTGTAACAAAATCAATAAAGACTTTTAAAATGATCCTAATTTTTTAAAAAAAATCTTTAAAAAGGGATAGAGTGGTCTACTCTTTCAGAGTGTCATAACAATATTGGCACTATATCCTTACAGGCTCCTACTCCTGGATATATCCACACCTCCACCTGATTCACTGGTCATCATGAAATATACCATCTTTTTCATTGACTATTTCTAGAACTTGATAGAGCCTCTATTTTCTCAATCATCTGTCCCCAGATTCCTATTACATGTATACAGCATATTAAAAGTAAGTCTTCAAAAAAAAAAAAGACATATGTATAAGCACTCCAAAGTTCAGAAATGAATTTCAAATAATGCAGATGCAAAACTGGCCCATAACCACAGGGCAATAATCAACTGCATTTATATGAATAAGATCATGTATATTATGATCAGTTTTCTGCAATTTAAAAAACTTGTAAAATAGCTCAAAGACTATAAAAGTCACAGATAACCAGAAAAATTAAATTACTCTCAAAAGACATCTGTTTTTTTTTTTTTTTTTTTTGCTTTTGTTCATTTCTAAGTATTTCACAATTTTTCCCGTCAGGAGCTTGGACAAGGACAGTGATAGTAAGTACAGAAAACTGTGCTAAATTATAGAGATGTTTTGAAATCTTAACTGATTGGACTTGCTGGTAGAACAGGGGTGTGCGTGTGTGGATTAGTACAGGTGTGGGTGTGCATATGTGTGTGCTTGTGAGTGTGAAAGGGTGCATGTGAGGTTAGCAGATGAGATAAAGAGAGGAATCAAGGATGACTCCAAGTTTGTTCATTAAACTTTGTTCTTGTGGAATAGTCTCACTAGATGCATGATCCCAGCTAAATTCCTTCACTGGAATAGGGCATATAGAGACCCAGCTAGAAGATAAGATAGTATTTTTTTGGAAGAGAAACAAGAGAAAATAGGTAAATTCTCAGATAGTAAAATGTAAAATGTCTTCATAAACAAGTTATACATTTAAGGCTAAAGCAGAAAGAGAAAGGCAGGGGGTGGGGGATGGGAGTGGGGATGGGAACCTATCTGAAGCACCAGTAAGTGAACATTTTCTAATCAGCCCTTATGTAGCTTCAACTAAGGACTCTAAGTACAACATGGTTGGGATAATGGGGACCTTTCATTCCAGCTCAGTCATCGGTAGATCTCACATACAAGTTTTGTCATCAGTGGGTTCTGGGTGTTTGAGAAATCCCTATTTGAATACGTACATGTTACTGAATTTGGCACAGGAGTACAGGATGGGGATGAATGAATAGCTACAAGAGAAGACAGAGAGAGGCAGTAGCTGATGAGATGAAACGGGGTGGTTGGCCTGAGGCAATCCCAAGTGAGGCACTTGGAGTGGACAAGTGGGCAGAGCTGACAATATTTGAGACAGCAGACAAGTTTGGTCTATTGAAAACATTGCTGAGAATCAGTGCTGGATTATTACAGCCCTCTTTAATAAGAGAAAATAAGAATCATGCCTGGTTTTTAACTTAAAAAATTTTTTTTGCTAATAATATGATTTACAGAGCCAAGGAAAACAACCACAAAAAAGTGTTTCCAAATGTTAATAGTGATGGCCTCTGCTGGTGAAACTATTGGTAATATTTTATATTATGTTCTGTACTTTTCAAGAGCTCTATAATGAGCATGGTTACAAGAAAAAACAAATAATTACAAAATATGATTATGGATAATATGGCAAAATAATTCAAGAATATGCCTACTCAGTTTACTTTTGTGTCTCCTCGCTAAACTGCATGATACAAGACTGAACATATAAACCAAATCCTTGGTTTGTCCTTGAAATAATGGTTAGTCCCCAAGCAGTCTTACCAGGTTAAAATCATATATTGTTCCTTGGTATAGTGAAGATAAAGAGATAGCAGAAAAATAATATTATGCATATTTTTACTCTCTTTGTAGTTTTCAATGAAAGGAGTTTAGCCAGTAGACATGACCTAATTCAGCATTTCTGAAGACACAACTTAATGTGTCACATCAAAGCAACTCATGACATCTTACTATAGTGAAATGCAGTGTAAATCTCCCAGATGTCTGTTCTAAGCAATGTAGTTTACAGTAAGTCCTCTACGTATGGACCTTCAAGTTGCCAACTTTCAAAGATGTGAACATGCATTCACATGTTCAATCACATAGGTTAGTTCATGTGTCTGGTGTACATCATCACATGTGCATCCACTATAAGTGCTTGTGCTTTTGTGTACTTTACCGTCCAGTGCTCTATAGAGTGGGACTTCCCTGTAGCTCAGCTGGTAAAAAAAATCCACCTGCAATGCAGGAGACCCCTGTTTGATTCCTGGGTCGGGAAGATCCCTTGGAGAAGAGACAAGCCACCTACTCCAGTATTCATGGGTTTATCTTGTGGTTCAGATGGTAAAGAATCTGCCTGCAATGTGGGAGACCTGGGATCAATGCCTGGGATGGGAAGATCCCCTGGAGGAGGGCAAGAACCCACTCCAGTATTCTTGCCTGGAGAATTCCCATGGACAGAAGAGGCTGGTGGGGCTACGGTTCATAGGGTTGCAAAGAGTCAGACACAACTGAGTGGCTAAGCACAGCACAGCACTGTATAGAGTACAGTAGCACGGTATGTTTCTTTCAAGCCCAGGATGTCCAAAAGCAAGCATAAAAGCAATGGTAATGTAGCTGGTACATATACTTTCCAAGGTACTGTACTATAAGATTAAAAATATTTTCTTTATTATTTTATTGTTTTAATATATTACTTGTGTAAGTATTATAAACCCATTACAGTACAGTGCTTGTTGCTCAGTCATGTCTGACTCTTTGTGACCTCATGGACTGTAGGCCGCCAGGCTCCTTTGTCCTTGGAATTTTCTAGGAAAGAATTCTGGAGTGGGTAGCCATTTCTTACTCCAGGGAATCTTCCCAACCCAGGGATGGAACCTGGATATCCTGAAATGAAGGCAAATTCTTTGCTGTCTGAGCCCCTTGATTGTGTTAGTTGGGTACCGAGGCTAACATTGTTGGACTTACAGACAAATTGAACTTAAGAAGGCACTCTTGAAACAGAACTTGTTCATATGTAGGGGACATACTGTATAAGATCAGCTTGCACTGAGAGCTCCTTTCTTAGAGTCCTTACCTGAAAAAGAATATAATTCTGATATTATCTTCATCCTTTGGGCCCTACCAGGCTTCTGGACCTAGCCCACCAGTAAGTAAGGCAACCTGTCTCTGGACAGGGTCTTCAGATTCCCAGGCTTCACATGACCTAACTTTTACACATTCTTGCAAGGACAGTCTATAGGTGCCTTCCAATTTGTCACCACATACCCTGGCCCCAGACACTTTCCAGGCAGGACAGAGAAGCCATCATTTTCCAGCTCATCTCTTCATCACAGCTTTTGCACACCCTACATTTTCCATACCCTCTCAAATCCATCCCCTTATTCGTATTGACAAGCTGTGCTGTGCTTAGTCCATCAGTCATATCCGATTCTTTGCAGCCCAATGGATTGTAGCCCACCAGGCTGCTCTGTCCATGGAGATCCTCCAGGCAAGTATCCTGGAGTGGGTTGCCATGCCCTCCTCCAGGGAATCTCCCAACCCAGGGATCGAACCCAGGTCTCCCACATTTCTGGTGGACTCTTTACCATTGAGCCAGGGACAAGCTGGGCACTGATACCATTTAGTGACCTATTGTAAGAGACACCCCCAAATTCTCTATATTTGAATAAAACTTCATCTTCATGTTTTGAAAGCTTCCAAAACTTTGGGCCAATCTGCTGGTAATTTAGAGACAAGAAACATATGCTTATGACAAGAAGCAAATCTGTGGGTTCTTACAGAAGGCATTAAAGCTGTTTCCATCACACATTATCAAAACTCAAGCAAACTTGGAGACAACCCAACAAGATCACCTCCCATTGAAAATGAGAAAAACAAGCCCAGTTATGATGCCTCTATTAAGGGGCAGTCAGGTCTGAAAGCATGTGGCTTTTATTTTCTTTTTTCTTGCATCAGGGAGAGCCATGCTATAGAGAAGACCACAACAAATCTGAAAAGTCTCACGAAGCCTACTATTCTGAACAGTCCAATTCTGCTTATCCAGGATGCCTGAAAAGAGATGCTGGAGAGAGCAGCAATGAGAAGAGAAAGAGAAGAAAAAGCAACTTTGCTGCTAAGATCAAAAGCATCTTAGTTTGGATGTAGCCACCATAAACTAGGTGGGAAAAAAGGCATTTAATCAACACGAAAGGAACTAAGGAACTAAGGAACTAAGCGGGATCAATCCTTCAAGAGCACAGGTGGTTGGTCTTTCTCCCTCTTGGTATCAGCTTTCTGGGATGGGGTAGCGAGACCCATAGAACTGTTTTCTCAGACTTGACAAGTCAGTCCGTCCTGAGTCCTATGACACAGTCCTGGTTATGTCAGTGAGGTCAGGTTGGACTCTTAGTTGGCCATCAGATCCTGAGTGCTGAATGAGGTGACAGCATGAGGGCTGTTCAGCTGTGCTTCCCCAGAGCCAAAGAGCTGAATGGAATACACGTGGGCCTTCAGGGTTCCAAATCCTTCAAGGCTTGAAGTTTTTTTTAGGCCACAGTTCATACGGACTACTAAGTAAAAGCAGCCTGCAGAGCTGTCCTTTGCTGACATCTTGGCACAAATTTCTTCCAAATGTGCTTAACTAACTTTGGAGTCTAGACTGTGACATACTGGCACTCTCCAGTTTGCTGCATCTCCTTTCAAGATGCCGAAAAGCACTTACAGAAAACAATAGTCATTGTTTGAATAGACGAGTGACAAGGTTCCAGGTTTTCCAGTTAACTGCCATTCTCTACAATGTTTACTTTTTTCACTAGTCCCCACCCACAGGCACTTTTTCCCCTATATAAATCTCTGTGTATTCTTTATTCTTTCTTATTCATTCTCTCCACAGCTGTTCCTGATTGTTGTCACTGGCTCTTACTTTCTTCATTCTGAGACCATGTATGCGAAAACATTCTGTAAAATCTAAAATTCTATAACAATGTCAGATATCAATGTTATTGTTGTCCTTCCACCTTTTCCAATTGTAAGTAGATGTGGGTGTACAGTGTGGGTGAGTTTATGTGCCCATGAGAGAAAGGGTTAGCTCTCATGAATGGTTCTCCATCCTGAACATTACCCCTTCCTGCCCAGAGACAGCCTGAACCCACATAGATAGCAAGATATCTCTAACTCATAACAAACTCAGGTGTGAGATTTTTTTGAAGATATGCAGCAGCAGAAGGTCTGTCCCAGTTAAGCCAAGAAGCAGAGAAAATGTGTTTGGGCTCTCCCATCTTGCCTGTCTCCTAACATTTTTTTTTCTCCACTCAAGTATCCCACTGTTCCTGCTGTTCTCCAACAAGTCCAAATCTTCCCTATTACTTAATGCCTCCAGAATCACTGGAGGTGTTAGGTTTCCACATTACCTTACTTCCAAACCCAATTGCCATGCCTTTAGGCTACAGAAGAAAAAATGTCTTGTTAATCTAGTCCACAGGGGAGTGAGACAAAGAATAAGAAAATCCACATGGGAAATATGTTTAATAATTTGTTTAGTCATAGAAATAGAGATGGTTTTAAAAGATCTCTAGAAAACACTTTGGAAAAGCAAACTTTCAAGAGATCCCTTAATTTTAGAGGTGGCTATCTGCTCTGCCATGCATGAAGCAATCTTTAACCTGGAAAATGAAAAACAGTGAAATGAAGTGATAGATATTCTTTAACAACCAGCAGGAGTATTGGTCAAACACAGCATGGTGGCAGAGGTGAGGCAAGGTCGCTGTCAGAGCTGCTTGAAGGCATCCATTAAAGCTTGGAATCAATTACTTTTAATATTGATTAGACTATTTCTCCAGGCTATTTACCTATAGGAAACATTAATCTGGGCCCATTCAACTTTTCTTTTAAAGTTTATTTTTTTCTAGAAGGAAGTCCAAATTGCCCTGTGGTCTATTTGAACATTAGGAATAGAGATCACAAAAATATCTTCACTAAATGGACTAAAAAATGGCTAAAAGAAATTTAGTCTCTTGGTCATAAAATAGGAAGAGAATGGAAGACAGGCAAGAGACCAAGTGATGAGGACATAGGAAGACAAAGACAGAAAGTCAGAGAAAGAAATGGGCCCCAAAGAAACAGCAACAGAGATACCCCAAGAAGACAAATGCAAATGTGTTCACCACCTGCACAAAGAGAAGAGAAAGACAAGAGAGGATATACCTATATACTTGATGACACTAGGCACAGAGGATGGATCATAAGCATTGTTTAAAAGACACATGTGAGGAGACACTGCAGTGGTTTTATATTGTATCTACTTGGCTACAATGATTTCCTATCCCTTTATGTATCCACAGGTGGTGAGCCACAGACAAACTCAAATTTGGAGGACTGAAGTAAATCAGCAACCATTTTCCCAGGTCATACAAATCATCACTTATCCTCTGGCTCATCTTGTTGTTGTGAAACGGGCTAAGTCTGAAACAACTACTTCTTCCATTGATTTCTCTGCTTTTCCAAAGTGTGTTTGTGTGTGCGTGTGTAGCTAGCTCCAGGATGAAAAAAGGCCCCAGTTTCTCCAGGAAACCCAGGCCATGGAGGTGAAAGAATAAGAACAGATGCTTATGGCTTCCAGCTTCTCCCTGCTCACCTCCACTTTCCACACATCTCCTTATCCTTGTGGACTTCCAGCTTTAGGATCAGATACAAGACAACAGCCTCACTGTGCCTGCTCATCAACTCTCACAACTGTGGAAGGTCAAACCCTTGTAATAAAACCCTTAATATAAATACGTGAATGAATGAATGAAGATGGCTCCTAATGGTTCTGCTTTTCTGATTATATTTTGTCTAATGCGGACATATAAATCAACTTTACTGGGACCTAGACAGAGTTGAAATTTATATTCCCACATGGCTTGAGCCCATAGAAACTGCTGCAGTCTGTCCAATGGAAATATGAGTCTCATATGTAATTTTAAATTTCCTAGTAACTGTATTTAAGAAAAACAAATGAAATTAATTTTAACAACGCATTTTATTTAATTCAATGTTTCCAAAATACTTTGACATCATCAATATAAAAATTATTTAGTGATATTTAATGTTTTTCATATTAAGCATATCTTTTGAGACTTGGTATACATTTAAAATTTCAGTACATCTCCATTAAGATTAGCCCCATTTAAAGAGCTCAGTAGCCACAGGTAGTCCAACACCATATTGGTCAGTGCAGTTCTAGTGAGTGTGTTAGGTGAAGGTGACAGGTTTGAATATGCTTACTACACTCAGGCAGCAAAAATACAAGGTAATCTCCACCTACCAGAGACCATGAGGTCATACAGGCCAAGAAACCTTCAGGGAAAATTTTGGGATCTTCACTGAGGATGGCAGTTTCACGAGCAACCAAGATGAAATCCATTTTACTGCCTTAGAGTAGGGTATGCCTTAGGGAGTAGGCAAGACAGAGTATGTTTGGAGCCAAATTGGGTTTGCTAGCTCCTATCTAGGCTTATGGTAAAGCTGTCTTCAGGCCTGCTTTATGATGTCTCAGACCACAGAACTCTACGCGGTAGTCAGGGGCTGACTAAGCTGAGCTGTTAAGGCTCTGCAGGAATAGATCTTCTTCTTTCATGAACAATCTCAAATGAATACTTGGTGGAGAAATATATGGCTTGCACTGTGCATCTCTAGTACCACTAGAGGCAGCCAGGTTGGGAGTGGGGGTGGAGTGGGGAGAAAGGAAGAGCAACACTGGTAGAAATCAGGCTGTGAGAACAAGTGAGGGTCCAAGAAGGCTCCAGTTGACCAAATCCAATACGGCAGGGGTTCCCAAACTCCAAGATCTAATGGATCATCATGTCTGATGATTTGAGATAGAACTAATACAATAATAAAGTATACAAATGCAATGTGCTTGAGTCAACCTGAAACCATCCCACCCTGTCCATAGAATTGTCTTCCACGAAATTGGTCCCTGGTGTCAAAAAGGTTGGGGACTGCTGCAATATGGGACACAGCATATGTGCTTGGACCACACCAGGGCATGGTGTGAGGAGCAGTCATGTAGAGGTGTGAGAAAGCAAAAGTTCCTTCTGAGGATCTTATTCAAGTGGAAATCTAGATCTCAAGTTCATTTCAAAAATAACAACAGCCTGAATAGCACCTATAGATCAATGCTGATCCCCTGCCATTATGATACAGAACCTCTATGGTGGCTAGAATTGCAACAGGATATGCTGACTAGATTCAGCATGTGCCAGCCAGTGTTTCAAGTACTTAAACAAATATCCCATTATATTTTATAACTCTCCAAGATGAGTATTTCAGTTCTCATTTTAAAGATAAAGCAACTGACACTCCAGAGTATCTTGTCTGATGTCACTCTGCTAGAAAGTGGAGCATGTCACTGACTTAGTTTTACCCTTATGACATAATAAAGGTGTTCTATTTGATAGCAGAGTTATATCTCAGAAGAAACTTGATTACACCAGTAACCATGAGGATCAGAGTTGTTGTCCCTTCCAGGATGAGTCACTTTAAAACTATTACTACTATTAAACTATGAGACAGAAATAAGCATCTCTGTTCTTTCATCTTCTATTCTGGGGCCTTTTTTTTTTCTTTTTTGTACTTCAGCATATCTCAGCCCTACATACACAGAGAAAGTTGAAGCTGTCAAGTTAAGGCTATGCATGTAAACACTGCATAAAATGGAGAGCTCCCCTCATCACTTTATCCCCATATTTCAGCAACATAATTAAACCAATACTCTAGATCTCTTCCAGTGAAGACAGACCTCAAGGACTTGGAATTTTCAGAATTTTCTGAGAATGTTTTATTATCTGATATCAGCAGATGTGGCTCAAGAGGAGGACTATGCCTGTTAGAAGTAAATTTTATAAATGCTATCACAGAGATAAAGTATATATAAACCAGTCTATTTGTATTGCATATTTTAAAATAAATACAATGAAATATACAGCAAGCTTTATGAATAATATACAAAATTATGTTAAGATACCAGATTTAATGCTAAAAGATATTTTGCTTCTTAGTCCCCAAATTTCCATAAATGTACACAAAGACTATCATATTCATGGCCTTACAGACATGTTAAGAGATTAAATGGTAAATCATCTGAACAACTTTGGAAAAAAATCAATTCTGCATTCAAGATAATTGAGTGGGACCATATAGTAGTCAACTAGTGCTAAGATAGGGCTAGGTAACACACAACTCTAAAGTTTCCACTAACTAACAACAACAAGTATTCATTTATCACTTCTCGGCCTAAAGATAAACTGTGGATCGTGCACTTGCCTCCAATTAGCAGTCTGAGCTCACTTACTCTATATGTCTCCTCATTTTTTTTTAAAGGACAGACCAACTTGGAAATGTTCTCCTCGGGCCAATGCAGAAGAGAAAGGGAGAGAGGGGGAACATATGCTGCCTTTCATAGCCTTTACACTTCCACTAACACTCCATTGGTCAAAGCAATTCCCGTGGCCAAACCCAACATCAGGAAATCTATTCCAGCCGTAGCAGGAAACACTTCCAAGTCACATATCAAACTGATAATAACCCAATTTTTCACTGGCCAAGTGTAAGTTTATGTATATCCAATTATAATACTCACTTTGCCATGAGTCATGTTGCCCTGAAATATTATTTTTTTTACATATATGTCCTCAGTTAATCTTAATAATATCCTTATGAATCTATTTAGAGATGAACAGTTCATTGAGTTTGAATAATTCAGCCAGTGACGAGCAGTTAAGCAAGAGCAGAACTGAAGTTCAAATCAGTCTCCTTGAATGAGCACTCTTTAAAATGTGAAGGAAAGGAATGATTTGGCAGCACTTTGCCATGTGTACCCAGAAGGCATTCATTGCGTGAACGACTCAGAAAGCCTCTCTCAGCACTTACTGTGCAAGAGCACCACCCACAGCACTCACGCTGCTTCAAGGCCTTGGGATAAACAAATCAGTGAACACATGAGCTTTAATGTGAGCTCTGAGTACAGGGCAAGTAGGTAACATCTTCAGCCAAACCAAATCCCTCATCTTGCATGGTGAACAGTGAGCTATTTTACAGATTATAATAATTACTAGTCACACACAGCCCGCCTCCTGTTAGTCACTGGTGTTTCTTTTGCCTTTATTTTCACAGCCACTTCAAGACATATTCTTTCTCCAAGAATCAAGTATTTATTTCTTTATGCCCCTAAGGATACACACATATAATGTCAGAAGGGTATACTTGTTACAAATAGGTACAAGTAAGCTTGCCCTTTAAGCCACATTTTCCCTCTTTTGGTGATTTTGAATTGTAGATTTGATCTAGCAGATTCTTTTGATCATAATTTTGATTTAAAAAGCCAGCCATAATCTCTGTTGTGTATATTTTAAAGAAATCATAAATGAATTTATGCAATTCATGCAATGTAACTTGGATAAACAGAACTGAATATTTCCTGCAAATAGCTATCATACTCCCGGTGAAGGGAGAAAAGAGTAGACTTTGGTATGAACAAACATGTTGGACAGATGAGACATTTTGAATAAGATAGATAAAGACGTTGGATTGACACTTACTTGAATTAAGGAAAAAATATTAGAAATCAATGGACTGTAGCCCACCAGGTTCCTGTGTCCATAGGATTTCCTAGGCAAGAATACTGGAGTGGGTTGCCCTTTCCTTCTCCAGGGGATCGTCCCGATCCAGAGATTGAACCCACATCTCTTGCATATCTTGCGTTGGCAGGAGAGTTCTTTACCAGCTGAGCCACCTGGGAAGCCTTAGAAATTAAAGAACATATTTTTTTGACAAGCCTGAGATTGATCTGAACCATTTTTAATCATCTCCAAATGGAATACAAGGTAGAAAATTCCCATGTATTTTGTGAATGTAGAGCATCTCAAATCTCATTTTGTGTGTCTTATCAATGAAATGGATGCTACCAGTTGATGTAACACATTTTGTTTATCCCACTCTAGTTTTCCATTATTTGTTAAATTTTGTTTTAAAGGAATCCCTACAGTATGTTTCCCTCTCACTAAAAGCAACTTACAAAGAATCTACTCTTACCAGCTAGTTTGCCAGGTCCTCTCTGTTATTAGAGTCACACAAATCTAGTCAATGGTTCCCATTTTAATAAAGTAACTGCCTTTGGGTGCTCCTAAATTTCTATTGGTATAACAATACGCAGCTAAGAAAAATGGATTCTCTTTATGTATAACTCAATATTTCAAGCTCCTAAGAGGTTAAGACTAAGAGTACAAATAATAATATCAGAAGGAAGAAAAGTGTTAATTGTTCAGTCATGTCTGCCTCTTTGCGACCCCATGGACTATAGCCCTCTAGGCTCCTCTGTCCATGGGATTCCCTAGGCAAGAACACTGGAGTGGGTAGCCACTTCCTTCCCCAGAGGATCTTCCTGACCCAGGGATCGAACCTGGGTCTCCCTCATTGCAGTCAGATTCTTTACTGACTGAGCCAGCAGAGAAGCATCAATAACATCAGAAAGGCAACTTCAAATCACACATTTCATATTCAGTTTTCTTTTGCCTGCCTGGCACATATATCACATCTACCAAAATAACTTATATTAACTTCTTCAGAGAAATTTAATTTTAAATGCTACCTGCACTTGCAGGATTCTATTTGCTTGCATTTTCCCCTTGTTTTTCTTTTTTCCTTCTTTCTTCGTTCATTTTGAGGGCAGTTGATTTAGTTATTTTCTTCCCAGGTGGTGCTAGTGGTAAAGAACCCAGCTGCCATTGCAGCAGACATGAGACTTGGGTTCAGTCCCTGGGTCTGGAAGATCCCCTGGAGAAGGGAATGGCAGCCCACTCCAGTATTCTTGCCTGGACAATCCCATGGACAGAGGGGCCTAGTAGGCTTCAGTCCATGAGGTCACAAAGAGTTAGACAGGACTGAGCATCTTTAGCATGCAGACATTTAGTTATTTACTTATTTATTTGGGCTTCCCAGATGGTGCCAGTGGTAAAAAAAAACCCACCTGCCACTTAGCATGCGCATGCACACTTAGTTTTGTTATTATTGTTCAATTGCTCAGCTCTTTGTGTCTCACTCTTTGCGACCCCATGGACTTGCTTCCCTGTCCTTCACCATCTCCTGGAGCTTGCTCAAACTCATGTCCATTGAGTCAGTGATGCTACTGAACCACCTCATCCTCTATCATCCCCTTTCCTCCTTAATTAGTTAATTTACATAATATAATTTGTCTAGTTACTGGCATCTTTGATTGACAACAGATAAATGTATACATTCTAACAGCAGAAGCTGCTTTATCAAAAATCCAACTAACTTTATTTGCCTATGAATATCATCCATTTGGTTGTTTTTCTACTAAATAAGATTAAAGTATGATATCTTGCTACCTAAAAAAAATGGTCTGTAGAATGTTACCACTTAATAAGTCAGCAAAAATATATAGTTTTGCTAAAACTTAGTAAGTGAAAGCCAATTATTTGTGAGTGATAATACCCTCCAAATAAACATATTCCCCATTTCAGCACTGCGGAGCTTTATGAATATGATACCTTTACTACCGAAGCTGATCCTAATTCTTGCTTCTTGTCAGCACCATTGGCATTTAGCAACTGTTAAACAAATTCTAAGGACAATCTAACAAAAGATCTCTGTCATAGCAGGAAAGGAAAAAAAAAAAACTGGTTTCAGGGATGAGTCACTGAAAACATAGAGCTGAGAGGGAGGCTTTCATAAAGGCACTTCTTTCCCTTTCATTCTTTAGGTTGAGTTCTGTTGATAAGGAAGTTGACTCAAAGAGCTTTTGGCTTTAAAAACCACCACAGACATGCTTACCTTGGGCAATGTGGTACCATCACTAAAATGGAATATGTTAATAGAAAAAAATAACATAACAGCTATACAGTTACATGCCATTTGTGCAGCAGATCCTAATTAGAGATTTACTGTCAGCTTCAGTTCCTCTCTTTTAAGAAGAATATAGGAAAACTGAAGAGGGTTCAAAGAAGAGCCCCAGAAATGATCAAGGAAGGGCAATGAACTTAAGGATTAATCTTAAAAGGATTTGGGTTTATATTGAAAGTGAAAGTGAAAGTGACAGTCACTCAGTAGTGTCCAACTCTTTGTGACCCCATGGACTGTATAGTCCATGGGATTCTCCAGGCCAGAATACTAGAGTGGGTAGCCTTTGTCTTCTCCAGGGGTCTTGAATCTTCCCAACCCAGGGATTGAACCCAGGTCTCTCTCATTGCAGGCAGATTCTTTACCAGCTGAGCCATAAGGGAAATCCAAGAATACTGAAGTTGGTATCCTAGTCTAGAGAAAATTAAACACAAAAAAATTTACAACTGCATTCAATAAGTAATGAAATATTCTATTTGTACTTTATATCAAGATAGACAGAACCAAAGAGATAAGGGTACAATCAAAACAAAATTTAGTCATGGAAAGAACTCTTGGAGAATGAAAACAATTAATACCAAATAGAAGTATTTGTAGAATCCTCATCTGGTAAGTTAGAGGCAAAACTATCCCCTTAGAGAAAATTTAAGTAGATGAAGACTTCACAGGGGACAGAGGTATATACAACTGAACACGAGGCAACATCTAGATCCAGAACTCCAAATCCAAATATTTGGATTTGACATCTATTAAATGTTATCTGCTTTGCTGGAGCAGCCGTGAAGAGATACCCTACATACAAGGTAAGAGAAACCCAAGTAGGACGGTAGGTGTTGTGAGAGGCATCAATGAGAAGACACACAAACCATAATCACAGAAAACAAGTCATTCTACTCACATGGGCTACAACCTTGTCTAACTCAATGAAACTAAGCCATGCCATGTGGGGCCACCCAAGACGGGCGGGTCATGGTGGAGAGGTCTGACAAAATGTGGCCCACTGGAGAAGGGAATGGCAAACCACTGCAGTATTCTTGCCTTGAGAACCCCATGAACAGTATGAAAAGGCAAAATGATACGATACTGAAAGAGTAACTCCTCAGGTCGGTAGGTGCCCAATAGGCTACTGGAGATCAATGGAGAAATAACTCCAGAAAGAATGAAGGGATAGAGCCAAACCAAAAACAACACCCAGTTGTGGATATAACTGGTGATAGAAGCAAGGTCCGATGCTGTAAAGAGCAATATTGCATAGGATCCTGGAAGGTTAGGTCCATGAGGTGAAGGTGAGGTGAGGTGAAGGTGAGGTGTGGTGAAGTCGCTCAGTTGTGTCCGACTCTTTGTGACCCCATGGACTGTAGCCTACCAGGCTCCTCCGTCCATAGGATTCTCCAGGCAAGAATACTGGAGTGGGTTGCCATTTCCTTCTCCAGGGGATCTTCTCAACCCAGGGATCGAACCCAGTTCTCCCGCATTGGAGGCAGACGCTTTAACCTCTGAGCCACCAGGGAAGTCCGAATCAAGGCAAATTGGAAGCGGTCAAACAAGAGATGGCAAGAGTGAACCTCAACGTTCTAGGAATCAGCAAACTAAAATGGACAGGAATGGGTGAATTTAACTCAGATGACCATTATATCTACTACTGCTCGCAGGAATCCCTTAGAAGAAATGGAGTACCATCATGGTAAACAAAAGAGTCCAAAATGCAGTACTTGGATGCAATCTCAAAAATGACAGAATGATCTCTGTTTGTTTCCAAGGCAAACCATTCAATATCACAGTAATCCAAGTCTATGCCCCAATCAGTAATGATGAAGAAGCTGAAGTTGAACGGTTCTACGAAGACCTACGAGACCTTTTAGAACTAACACCCAAAAAAGATATCCTTTTCATTCTAGGGGACTGGAATGCAAAAGTAGGAGGTCAAGAAACACCTGGAGCAACAGGCAAATTTGGCCTTGGAATACAGAATGAAGCAGGGCAAAGGCTAATAGAGTTTTGCCAAGAGAATGCACTGGTCATGGCAAACACCCTCTTCCAACCACACAAGAGAAGACTTTACACATGGACATCACCAGATGGTCAACATTGAAATCAGATTGATTATATTCTTTGCAGCCAAGACGGAGAAGCTCTACACAGTCAACAAAAACAAGACCAGGAGCTGACTGTGGCTCAGATCATGAACTCCTTATTGCCAAATTCAGACTGAAATTGAAGAAAGTAGGGAAAACCACTAGACCATTCAGATATGACCTAAATCAAATCCCTTATGATTATACAGTGGAAGTGAGAAATAGATTTAAGGGACTAGATCTGATAGATAGAGTGCCTGATGAACTATGGACAGAGGTTCATGACATTGTACAGGAGACAGGGATCAAGATCATCCTCATGGAAAAGAAATGCAAAAAAGTAAAATGGCTGTCTGGGGAGGCCTTACAAAGAGCTGTGAAAAGAAGAGAAGTGAAAAGCAAAGGAGAAAAGGAAAAATATAAGCATCTGAATGCCGAGTTCCAAAGAATAGCAAAGAGAAATAAGAAAGCCTTCCTCAGAGATCAATGCAAAGAAATAGAGGAAAACAACAGAATGGGAAAAACTAGATATCTTTTCAAGAAAATTAGAGATACCAAGGGAACATTTCATGCAAATATAGGCTCGATAAAGGACAGAAATGGTTTGGACCTAACAGAAGCAGAAGATATTAAGAAGAGGTGGCAAGAATACACAGAAGAACTTACAAAAAAGAGCTTCATGACCAAGATAATCACGAAGGTGTGATCACTCACCTAGAGCCACACATTCTGGAATGTGAAGTCAAGTGGGCCTTAGAAAACATCACTACGAACAAAGCTAGTGGAGGTGATGGAATTCCAGTTGAGCTATTTCAAATCCTGAAAGATGATGCTGTGAAAGTGCTGCACTCAATATGCCAGCAAATTTGGAAAACTCAGGAGTGATCCCAGGACTGGAAAAGGTCAGTTTTCATTCCAATCCCAAAGACAGGCAATGCCAAAGAATGTTCAAACTACTGCACAATTGCACTCATCTCACATGCTAGTAAAGTAATGCTCAAAATTCTCCAAGCCAGGCTTCAGCAATACATGAACCGTGAACTTCTAGATGTTCAAGTTGGTTTTAGAAAAGGCAGAGGAACCAGAGATCAAATTGCCAACATTCAATGGATCATGGAAAAAGCAAGAGAGTTCCAGAAAATCATCTGCTTTATTGACTATGCCAAAGCCTTTGACTGTGTGGATCACAAGAAACTGTGGAAAATTCTTCAAGAGATGTGAATACCAGACCACCTAACCTGCATGTTGAGAAATCTGTATGCAGGTCAGGAAGCAACAGTTAGAACTGGACATGGAACAACAGACTGGTTCCAAATAGGAAAAGGAGTACGTCAAGGCTATATTTTGTCACTCTGCTTATTTAACTTCTATGCAGAGGACATCATGAGAAATGCTGGGCTGGAGGAAGTACAAGCTGGAATTAAGATTGCCGGGAAAAATATCAATAACCTCAGATATGCAAATGACACCACCCTTATGGCAGAAAGTGAAGAGGAACTTAAAAGCCTCTTGATGAAAGTGAAAGAGGATAGTGAAAAAGTTGGCCTAAAGCTCAACAGTCAGAAAACGAAGATCATGGCATCTGGTCCCATCACTTCATGGGAAATAGATGGGGAAACAGTGGAAACAGTGTCAGACTTTATTTTTGGGGGCTCCAGAATCACTGCAGATGGTGATTGCAGCCATGAAATTAAAAGACGCTTACTCCTTGGAAGAAAAGTTATGATCAACCTAGATAGCATACTCAAAAGCTGAGACATTACTTTGCCAACAATGGTCCGTCTAGTCAAGGCTATGGTTTTTCCAGTGGTCATGTATGAGAAAGCTGGACTATGAAGAAAGCTGAGGGCCGAAGAATTGATGCTTTTGAACTGTGGTGTTGGAGAAGACTCTTGAGAGCCGCTTGGACTGCAAGGAAATCCAACCAGTCCATTCTAAAGGAGATCAGCCCTGGGTGTTCTTTGGAAGGAATGATGCTAAAGCTGAAACTCCAATACTTTGGCCACATCATGTGAAGATTTGACTCTTTGGAAAAGACTCTGATGCTGGGAGGGATTAGGAGCAGGAGGAGAAGGGGACAACAGAGGATGAGATTGCTGGATGGCATCACCAAGTCAATGGACATGAGTTTGGGTGAACTCCGGTAGTTGGTGATGGACAGCAAGTCCTGGTGTGCTGCAGTTCATGGGGTTGCAGAGTCAGACACGACTGAGTGACTGAACTGAACTGAAATGTATCTGTATTTCTAACCAGAAATGCAAACGTCACTGAGTGCTTTGAGAATGTCTCATCTGAACAACTTGGCCAAGGTGGGTAACACTAAGTGAACCCCTGTGTTTGACCTCTCCCACTCCCCTCAGGGTTGATCAGAACCCAAGGCTCTGCCAGAACACTGGGAGCTTCAAGGTTTGCTCCAGCTGTACCAGGAAACCTCCTTTGACTATGGCATCCAGCCCTCGTTGATTGTCATCCAAGCTTCTAAAAAATCTTAGAAGTCTACAAATCAAAACGCACACCTGGAAACAATTCTTGTCAACCCCCGCCTGTTTTGACCCTTTCCTCTGTTGCTGAGGTACTTTTCCTGTTTTCCAAAAACTGGCTATAAAATTCACTCCTGGGTTCAGAATCCAATTATATATCTTTCAAGAATTATTACATATTTGGTATTCTGACCTCTAAAAACCAGATGCCTTCCTTATCTTTTTCTGACATGAGTTTTGGCTATGCTTTTGAGATTTTTCTGACCTTGCCCTCTGCGAGACTTGCCCTTCAATGTGATAATTGGATTGCTAGAATTGTTTGTCTCCTTAGTTTAGTGTACAGAGTTAGAGCCACTAATTAATATGTTATATGGGTCCTTTGATTTCACTTCTATGGATATATTTATAAGCTGTAACATTCATAATTCTAAATCATTAAAATTGTTGAAAGCTTGCTAAGCCATATACAGAAATTTTTAGAGTAGAATTAGGAAACCAATGCTGAATATTCATTGGAAGGACTGATGCTGAAGCTGAAGCTCTAATACTTTGGCCACATGATGTGAAGAGCCAACTCATTGGAAAAGACCCTGATGCTGGGAAAGATTGAGGGCAGAAAGAGAAGGGGACTACAGAAAATGAGGTGGTTGGATGGTGTCATCGACTCAATAGACATGAGTTTGAGCAAGCTCCAGGAGATGGTGAAGGATAGGGTAGCCTGGTGTGCTAGAGTCCATGGGGTTTGCAGAGTCAGCCATGACTTAGTAACTGAACAGTAATAAAAACCTCATGTGAATGTCATGCTTCGCAATTGCTAGTATGTTGAGAGAGGGGGAAATGACAAATAAAATATGGATTGGTTCTCAGATTGGTTGGCAACAAGGTGAAGTTTCAAGCATCATCAGCCTTCTGGTTTCATAGACCCAGTCTAGGGTCTATGTTTTTATGGTCAGCAGTTTTTCATCTGGAGCAGTCTGCTTCCTATAAGAACAACTTCAGAACGTGTCTCAGGCCTTTATCTATATCTTTCAGGGAACTGGGAGTTTGTTGATTACATCATGCAGCAGAATTGTAGTCTAAATTGTTACCAGTTCCCCAACCCAACAGCTATTCTTTGTCTCTACATCTTCCTATTTCCCAATCATTAACTCTTCAGTCAGCATTTTACTTCAAAAGACAAGGACACAGGAGCTTGTACATGGTTTCAATTATGGGTGGAATTTTTCCATTTTTCTCCTTTTTTCTTTTTGCAACTAACATACTTTAATGATTTTAATCATTCCATATATTTTCAAAATTTTAAGATCAAACACAAAGCAAATTAAGAAAATGCAATTATGTAATTACCTAATTATTCTAAACAAAGTAAAGCAAGAGGAATTCATTTATGAAATAAAATTACTTTTTGTTAAGCTATCAATATTTGTGCATGTGTGCATGTCCCTGTACACATATATTAGGGAAACCTCAACCTAATGTAATATCATTTGAAACTGATGAAAGATATTATCTATTTTATAACCATTTTTGATAACGTGACATAGAAAAGAAAATAATAATCAAACCTTCTTCAGCTGTGTTTAGGAGTCAGCAAGTTTAGAGTTAAGTGAGGTCAAATAATTTTATTTCTCAGTTCAGTTCAGTCGCTCAGTCGTGTCCGACTCTTTGCGACCCCATGAATCGCAGCACGCCAGGCCTCCCTGTCCAGCACCAACTCCCAGAGTTCACTCAGACTCACGTCCATAGAGTCAGTGATGCCATCCAGCCATCTCATCCTCTGTCGTCCCCTTCTCCTCCTGCCCCCAATCCCTCCCAGCATCAGAGTCTTTTCCAATGAGTCAGCTCTTTGCACGAGGTGGCCAAAGTACTGGAGTTTCAGGTTTAGCATCATTCCTTCCAAAGAAATCCCAGGGCTGATCTCTTTCAGAATGGACTGGTTGGATCTCCTTGCAGTCCAAGGGGCTCTCAAGAGTCTTCTCCAACACCACAGTTCAAAAGCATCAATTCTTCGGCGCTCAGCCTTCTTCACAGTCCAACTCTCACATCCATACATGACCACTGCAAAAACCATAGCCTTGACTAGACGGATCATTGTTGGCAAAGTAATGTCTCTGCTTTTGAATATGCTATTTAGGTTGGTCATAACTTTTCTTCCAAGGAGTAAGCGTCTTTTAATTTCATGGCTGCAGTCACCATCTGCAGTGATTTTGGAGCCCCCCAAAATAAAGTCTGACACTGTTTCCACTGTTTCCCCATCTATTTCCCATGAAGTGATGGGACTAGATGCCATGATCTTCATTTTCTGAATGTTCAGCTTTAAGTTTGTCTCATATTTGCACAATCCAAAATTCCAATACAGAATTCTCTTGAAAAATGCAAAAATGTAACTAGTGTTTAGAATTGTGACCTCAAAGCATGTGTATGGCCTATTTTTAAAACTAAAGCATATTATATGTGTTTCAGTGGTTGGAATTAATTTTCCAAGCCCAAGTTACAGAGTGACAATAATTACCTCCATTTTGATTGTTGTTGATGATGTTCTATAATGTTCCAGTGGGAATTGACTGTAATTGGTATTGTTTTTTAGAATATAATTGTTCACCTAATATGTGATTTTGAAATTGACTGTATTTCTGACCCAAAAGAGACGTTTTTGCTATAGGCTATCAGTAAGCATATATTTTGCTTCAAAAGGCAAAGATCTAAGAATAAGATAGGAAAATATTACTGAAAAACATCATTATACAAGAGAGTATAGAACTAGATGCTAAAATTGTTTCATAATTTATTTGTTGAGGTTCTTCAAAGAGATTTAAATATTTATGAACTGGAAAAGTCAGGTAAGGCTTCATGAAGGACTTGTTCGATCCTGAAAAGATGATAATGGTTTTGTTATCGATGCTGGTGATGAAGGTAATAGTAGTATGAATTGAGCACACAGTTATGCCAAGCATTGTGCTTTATATAATTATTTCATTTAGTCTTCATAGTATCTTATAAAGTAGAAATATGATTATCTTTATTTTACAGATAAGGAACTGAAGTATAAAATATTGTTATTCCAAGTGATGATAGAATTCCAACCCTGCCAGCCTGTTTTCAGATTTTTATTCTGATTTCCTGTCCTGGTTAAATAATCAGAGAAGTTTGACAAGTACCATCCAAGATCAGTATTGCATGCAAGCTTGCCTAGATTTCTCAGAATTCCCTCTCCTGCTAGCCTCTGCTGTTCTCAGTCTTCTCGGTGGGACCTGGCTAGTTGACCTTGGGCGCTCTAATACTAAATTTGTGTTGAGTCACTAGTAAGACTGCCAAGAGCTTGAGAACTGACAAAGAAAAATCTGACTGCAAATTAGAATAACCTAGGTAGCTTGTTAAAATTACAGATTCACAGATCATCATTTCTTGAAATCTGTACTTTAAAAAATAGTTCTAATATTAATTTAGGATTGGTAAAAGAGCATTTGAGATCAATAGTTTGTGGCTTATCCATGGATCAGTTGTCCGAAGACTTTACTGCCTCTGGTGACAAAATCTTTCTCAGGTCACAGTGTCTCTGAGGCTATTCTATTATTCATTTAACAAACAAACATTTAATCAAAAATAACTGAGTCAGCCACTCTGTCAAATTCTGAAATAAAAAAGAAGGAAAAAAAAAGACAGTGTCTTCCTTTAAGAAGTTCGCCATTGACAGAGAGAGATAAGCCAAATGCAGGATTTGCTAAGTAAGTTTCAAAATCAATTTTGTATGGGGTTCAGTGAGAGCACATTAAAAGGGCATTACAATCTCCTGGCTCATTACAATCTTGCTTTCTGTGCCTCTTCCTTTTGGTGGCCCTTCCCACATAGTCCACCAAAGATTTTACTTACGTCATTTCATTTAAAATCTCCACAACAACCCTAAGAAGACAGACATTAGTGATTTCAAAGATAAGGAAATTGGGACTCAGAGGGATTTACAAAACTGTCTAAGGATATACACCTAAGCAACAGAAGGAGAATTCAAAACCACAGCTATGCATCCCCAAATCCAAAAGTACACTGCTCACATATTGCAAATTGCCAACAGTTTTAAGGATGTTTATCTCAGAAAATGAATAGTACAGTCAATCCTTTGCATAAGGAAATAGCTAGGATTTTAAGCCCTTTGCCTAGTTCCAATGAGTGACACATCCAGTCCATTTGAACAGTTTACGTCTTGCTTGGTGAACAATGAGTTATGTTGCAGTGAATGCAACAGCAATTCAAAACCGGAAGCAGCCCTCTTCATTCTGTGGGCTCATATTTGCTCTGGCCCTTGATAGGAGTCAAGCCACAACTGAGGTTCTGTTCCCAGGGAGCCATTTTCTTTTCTCTCAGCAGAACCTGAGCCCATATTTTTTTTCGCAAGCTGCTATTTATAAAGAATTTTGTGGTCGCTCAAGAAAATGAGACTGTAGATTAAAAAGACTAAACTGAAATTATCTCATATTCAAACTAATCCTTCCTCTAGAAGGTAACATTTCATGAGGTACTACTGAATCTTACTAATCAATGTTAAGGTTAGAGTTATAATGATCATTTTAATCTTCCAGCAGGGGCTACTTTGAAAGAAATTAGGAATTCAATCTACAAAATAGATGAACACATTTTAATATAGCATGAGAGTATGATTATATGCTTTATCAGGTGGTTGTGGTGGTGGTTTAGTCACTAAGTGGTGTCCAACCCTTACAACCACATGAACTGGACTGTAGCCTGCCAGGCTCCTCTGTCTACGGGATTCTCCAGGCAAGAATACTGGAGTGGGTTGTCATTTCCTTTTCCAAGGGATCTTCCTGACCCAGGAATTGAACCTGGGTCTCCTGCATAACAGACAGATTCTTTCCTAACTGAGTTACAAGGGAAGCCTGCTTTATCAGAGTACATTTAAAATAAACTACCATCTAGAACTATCATTTCATCAATAGGATTTGAGTGAAGTTTATGAAAAGAGGGAGATGATTTTGTGGATTTGAGGAATTTGGAATTCAAACACTTGCCCACTCGATGAAGAATAGAGGGAAGATGATTATAAGAGTTGAAATATAAGTAACATATCAGTAAACAAGGATGTCATAGTCATCAGCAATACCAGTCTTCCAATCTAAGCTGGGGAGCCCTAAAGCACTCAAAAGGAGACAAACACCTGTGATCTAACAGCTGTCAGACTGAGGCCACTCCCTATGGTAAGTGAACTGAGAATGTGAAAAACACAGGATACTGCCCCCAGATAGCTGAGATGCATATGAAAAGGATGATTTCAGTGAGTCCCAATTCTTTTTATCTTCCCATACTAGAAAAGAGGTGAATTTCTTCACTTGGATTATCTGGTTTTCTTTAATTGACCATTGTCTTTTGAGGGCTTCCCTGGTAGTTCAGTTGGTAAAGAATCCACTTGCAATGCAGGAGACCTTGGTTCAATTCCTGGTCCAGGAAGATAGACTGGAGAAGGGATAGGCTACCCACTTCAGTATTCTTGGGCTTTCCTGGTGGTTTTCACTGGTAAAGAATCTGTCTGAAATGCAGAACACCTGGGTTCTGTCCCTGGATTGGGAAGATGGAGACCTGGGTTTGATCTCTGGTTTGAGAAGATCCCCTGGAGAAAGGAACGGCTACCCACTCCAGGATTCTGGCCTAGCGAATTCCATGGACTGTATAAGTCCATGCAGTCACAAAGAGTCAGACACGACTGAATGACTTTCACTTCAGTTTTGATGTTAAGACTACTTGCCCTTTGTGGAAAAACTTCTGTATAATTGGGTTTCTCTTCTTGCCATCCCAGAGCAGTTCTCTCAGGGTTACTTGACATGCTAACTCCCAGGCTTGACATACTAAAAATTCCCACCAAATAAAATGAAACTCTTAACTTTTAGGTTGTGACTATTTTTTAAGTTGACGCAAGTGTTGAATTACACAGAATAATGGGTTTTGTGTGTATATATGTGCCTTTGAGTTCTCCATCTGTCACCTTTCATATTTGTTTCCTTATATTAATATTTTCCCTTATCATATTTCTCTTAAGAATTCAGGAGTGAATATATACATTATTGGCATTTTGTAACTGAACCATGTAATAAGAAACAAATATAACATGTAAATAATTAGAAAATATTTAAATTTAAAAATTTTTTTGCTACAATGTATGCCTTAAAAAAAAAAATCTAGTCTCAACATTTTGAAGTCTCACCCAATATTCCAAAAGAAATTCTAAAATATCTTAAAAAATTCTGCTGCTGCTGCTGCTAAGTCGCTTCAGTCGTGTCCAACTCTGTGTGACCCCATAGATGGCAGCCCACCAGGCTTCTCTGTCCCTGGGACTCTCCAGGCAACTTTCGCTAAAAGATTCTAAAGGTACCTAAAATACTTTTACTTAGTTATTTCTAACAATTTTCTCAGGATAAATGTAATGGGTCATATTAAGAGTTTTAACAATGCAAATAGCAAACAATGAGGGTTTTTTCATTTTCCTGGTAGATGAATTCTGTCTGACCTCACTACTAAGAAATTTCAGCTTCAAATACTTTTTGTTTTCCTTTGTTCCAGGAGCTTAGGCATGACTTTTCTCTACTAGCTGTATTCAACTTCTCCAATAGTTTTATTCACCTCATCTGCTGATAAAGTAATGAAATCCATTTCTTATCTTGAATAACCATACCAAAAATTTATTTCAAGGATTTTCAAAGAAAAACATTGACTTTGGGATATGAAATATCAAGGTTAGAGCTGTTAAGGATTAACATATTATCAAAATAGACTGAAAACCTGTTCTGAAGACCCTAAGGTTTGGGATGGAAGTAAGCCAAAATCACAATAAACTATAAGATATAAAACAATTCACATAAAATGTCTGAAGTGCTATGGTAAGGTTTCTATCAGGTTGTAAGAAATCAAGAAGGCTTCTTGGAGAAACTGCTGCTGCTACTGCTAAGTCGCATCAGTCGTGTCCAACTCTGTGCGACCCCATGGACGGCAGCCCACCAGGCTCCCCTGTCCCTGGGATTCTCCAGGCAAGAACACTGGAGTGGGTTGCCATTTCCTTCTCCAATGCATGAAAATGAAAAGTTAAAGTGAAGTCGCTCATTCGTGTCTGACTCTTAGCAAACCCATGGACTGCAGCCTACCAGGCTCCTCCGTCCATGGGAATTTCCAGGCAAGAGTATTGGAGTGGGTCGCCAGTGCCTTCTCCACTTGGAGAAACTAGTATTTAATAAAAAACTATTTAATAGAAGGATAGGATTTAGAAGAACAGATTAGAGGTGGGGATTGTGGTTATGTAGGATATAACATCAACAAACCATCAGAGGAAGAAAAAAGTACATTTAGGGGAATCAAGGCATTCATTTCCTCCATGGTGTTCTGTACCTACTACAACTTGGTATTTGTCACAGTATGCTCTGGTCTTTTTTAATGTGTTTCTGTCCCCATGAAAAATTACATGTGTTGCTCAAAAATAGAGACTTGATTTTATTATCTTTTATCTCTATCAGTTCAGTCAGTTCAGTTGCTCAGTCGTGTCTGACTCTTTGCAACCCCATGAGTCACAGTATGCCAGGCCTCCCTCCCTATCTATCACCCACTCCCAGAGTTCACTCAAACTCATGTGCATCGAGTCGGTAATGCCATTCAGCCATCTCATCCTCTGTAGTCCCCTTCTCCTCCTGTCTCCAATCCCTCCCAGCATCAGGGTCTTTTCCAATGAGTCACCTCTTCGCATGAGGTGGCCAAAGTAAGCATAATTCTTTGTATACCGAAAGTTACTGGCTTTCATAATTTTTTTTATTCATTTGAGAAATGTTCCTACAGCATTTGCTAATAAGAAGGGTATCAAAAATAAATAAATAAATAAGTGGATCACTCTTCTCTCTGACATTGAGATTTCAGTTGGAAAGAGATGTGTGTAGCTTGGGATACTATGCAATCAAGATAAGAGAACTAAAATTTGCTAAATGCTTTTCATTGCCAGCCTAGAAACAATCCTTTCACCCACACTGCAAAGTAAGGTATTAATTCTACAGATGAAGGAACCTTAAAAACAACTTCTAATTTCTATCGAAATCTCACATCTTGGCAAGGGAATGGAAAATGGACTTTCTTTCTCTGTTCTTATGAACTTAAATTTCTGGTATTTGACTCCTTAACATGGATTTAGTCTGTTTTAGTTTCCATCTGCCCATCTATCCTGAATCTCTTGACCCTGATGTTCCCCACTCCCTTGCTATCTTCACCTTCCAAATTCAACACAAATCTAAGAGATGGAATGCCCTTCATACAGATAGTGTTCACACATCCCTTTCCAGACCACCTCCTTCTTGTGACTTCTTGTCTGAGTGCCACATGCTCCATTTTGCTCCTTTAGTAAAGTCAAACCTGTCTTCTTGGTTTCTCTTATTCTACCCTGCACATGACCTACACATGACTCAGTGTCCATGTTGATAACCCAACTTTTGTTGTGCCATTTATGATTCCTATCTTCTGAATCATGCTCATCCAAGATTTCTTGACTTTGGCCGAGGAGATCTCTCCTAGAATTCCCAGTCATTCCCAGTATCCTATAACAGATTATTCTGAAAACCTAATGCAAAATATACACTTTCTTTGTATTGCATAGTCTTCTAATATCTTTGACTTTCCCTCCCTCAAGCATTAAAGATTTCTTTTGGTTTGGAAATCACCAAAACTATCTCTGTTTGGCTATCCACTAGGTCACAGGTTTTTGGCAAGGTAGTAATAACAAGAGAGGTTCCTCTTGGAATTGGAATAAAAAGGTGTGTGTGGTCAGTTATCATAAACTCTTTGGATAATTTATATTCATAAGATAATAATATTTTAATATAAATAAGATAATTTATATTCATAATTATATTCATAATTACATTCACCTAATCATCACGCTATACTGTTTAATGAGCTTGACTAAAAGACAACGGAGTGAGCACAGGGCTTAAAATCAGGTAATGTTTTATAATTTGTTGAAAAGAGACAGAGACATTTACCTTGAAGTGTTTATATGAATTGTATTAGTTTCCTAAAGTAGAAGGAAAGAAATTACCACAAACTAGTGACTTGAAAAACTAAAATGTATTTTTTCACAGTCATGGAGACCAGAAGTCTAAAATCACAGTACTTGCAGGGTCAGTTCTTTTAAAGGCTATGAGGGAGAAACCATCCTATGCTTCTGAGAATGGAAGATTTCCTGCCATGTCAGTAAACAAAGGATATCATAGTCATCAGCAATTGCAGCCACTATGCATGGTGGAAATAAGTCCTGAGGGAACTCTGGAAGGAAATACCTGCCATCTAGTAGCCATCAGACTGCAACCACTTCCTCTGGTGAGCCCCAAGGAAACTCTGGATGTGAAAACATGGGATAGTGGCCCCAGATAGCTGAGGTGCATATCAAAGGAATGATTGGGAACGCATGTACACCTGTGGTGGATTCATGTCAATCTATGCCAAAACCAATACAGAATTGTAAAGTAAAAATTAAAAATAAATAAATAAATTTATTAAAAAAATAAAAATAAAAATAATCCCCCCCCCCAAAAAAAAAAACAAAGGAATGATTCCAGTGAGCCCAGACTCTTGAATCTCTCCATACATACAAAAGCATTCAATTCCTTACCTTGACATATCTGATTTCTTTAATTAACAATAATCTTTTGATGTCCCAACTACTTGACCTTTGTTACACACTCCTATATATTCTAGCTCCTCCCCTTGACTTCTTGGAACAGTTTTTCAGAGCTATCTGAAATGCCACCTTCCTGGATGCAGTCCTCATTCCTGGCTGCAGTCCTCACTTTGCCCCAAATAAAACTTAATTTGCAACTTTCACATTGTGCAATTTTTTTTTTTCAGCACTTTTCTTCTAGCTTCTAGAGATTATTTGTTGGCAATCTTTGGGGGTACCATGGCTTGTAGATGTCACCACTCCAATTTCTGCCTCTGCTGCCACTTGCTGTTCTTCTCTGTGTCTGTTTTCTCTTCATAAAGGCACCAAACATTGTATTAGGGTCCATCCTAATCCAGTATGATCTCATTTTAACTAATTACATCTGCAAAGACCTTATTTCAAATAAGGTCATGTTCTGAGGTTCTGGATGGACATGAATTTTAGGGGGACACTATTCAAGCTGATGTATGAGTAACAGTAGAAAGGATTATAAAGCACCTAGCATAATGCCTGGCACATAATTATGGCTCAATAAAGAGTAATTATAGGCATTTGCAGTTCATTAAATTAGCTAGTCAGTCTTGAGTGATGTTTGAGAGTGCTGAGCATGAAGCAGAACTCCATAGCAACTTATCACAACCATGTCACCTTATCTTTTCCAGTGTTTCTTTTTGTTCTCCCAAACCCAGACAATCTAAGCTCAGTGCTCAAGGCAAGTAAATTCATCCCTGAAATCAATCAGTTTGCTCTAGTGTCTTGAAAGCCACATTAGTACCCCTGAAATATAAGCAGGAAATTAGCAAAGACTAATGTTTTGAATTGAATTTTGTGCCAAAGTGCTCTGGGTATTAATAACAGATTGTCCATTGTTCATTAGTAGAGGGAGGGTCCATAAGTGCTTCAAATTAAGATGTGGGGTTTTTATTTTTTGATTTAATTGTATGCTTTTCTTTGCCAGTCTTTGTGGAGCCAATGGCAGCAACTTCTCTGTCCCTTTAGTAATTTTTTTCTGGGTGCTAAAATTAAAATTGTGGCATTCTTAGATACAGGGATTATAAGGAAAAAATATATTTTTCCATCAGAAAGTTAACTGTGATTATACCATGAATTAAGGCAGACTGTGAGAAAACTTCACATTGTTTTACAATATTTTTGCTGAATTATTCTCTGATCTGATGCCTTTAATCCACTTTGAGGGGTATTAAAAAATAGGCTACTGAAACACTCTTTTGCATTTATTAAAAGAATGTTGTGGATAGTATTGTTTAACACATCACACCATAGTTGTGGTTTTTTTGTTTTGTTTTGTTTTGTGAATGTAATTCAAAAATATTTCTCTAGATTCAATTTAGAGAATTGCTTTATTCTTCTGGGTAAGTGTCCCCGTGTTCCCTGGTGGCTCAAACAGTAAAGAATTCACCTGCAATGCAGGAGACCTGGGTTTGATCCCTGGGTTTGGGAAGATCCCCTGGAGAAGGAAATGGCACCCCACTCCACTATTCTTGCCTGTAGAATTCCATGGACAGAGGAGCCTGATGGCTACAGCCACAGGGTCACAAACAGTCAGACACGACTGAGAAACTAACACTATAGGTAAGTGTATTTTTCTTATTGTATAGACACTTTGAGATAGTTAACCAACCATGATTCTGTGTTTTCATGATCTGCTAGATAATTTAAGATGTATCTGTTCCCTATGACTAGAAAATGTCCTCTCAGCATATATTTTGTTTCTAATCACATTCTCGTTGTTATAGTTTAGTTGACCCCACGGACTGGAGCCCACCAGTCTCCTCTGTCTATGGCATTTCCCAGGCAAGAATGCTGGAGTGAGTTACCACTTCTTACTCTAGGGCATCTTCCTGACCCAGGGATTGAACCCCCATCTACTGCATTGGCAGGCAGATTCTTCACCACTGAGTCACCAAGGAAGACCCCATCACACCTTTAGTTCCATCTTATTTTTCTCACCTTCATTCTTCCAGATTTGTTAGGTTACTTTTTAATTTCCTCCTTTCCCCCATTTTGAGGTCTTATTTGTATGCATTTCGATAATTGCTTTGAATTATTCTAGAACAAGGCGAACTAAAAGAAAAAATATTTAAATTAATGAAATGCAATTCACATATGTATTAGTTTCAAGAAAACTCAGTTGAGTTAGGCCTAGTTGAGTTTAAAATACCCATTATTTCCAGGATGGCCACTATAAGGAGAGTTTAACTATGTACTTTTCCAATATACTTATGAGATTCTACTCAATGCATAGTAAAAAATCACAGAATTAAAGAAAAAAATGAGACTGCAAATACAAATTATTACCATGAAAAAAGTTATTAGGATCTAATTTTGCAAGGCCTTGCAGGAATACTCTAGGAAGAACAGACCTAGCATCTGTCCCCTGGAATTTAGTATGAATCATGGATACATCATAAGCAAATCTAACAATTTGGGATCCAAAATTATTCAAGCTATATTTATATCAGTCTAAGAACATGAAGGGTATATTCAGTTCTGGTTGAAAGTAGCTGCTGCAAAACATTTTTATAAATGGGCTTGTCTTGAGGTAAACAAAAGATGGTTCCCATGAGCTACTAGGATTTAAACAACTTCTGAATTAATTCAAATGACATAAGTGGAATGTTTTAAGAATTATCTTATGAAACAGTTTTCTATTTGCCCATTAATTTTCTTCAGCATCAGTTCACTAAGAGAAAGTAATAACCTCTAAAAGGTATTGCAAAATCTGTAATAAGTATACAGTTTTAATTTAAATATCTCAAGTAAACATTCAAGTTTGTAAAAGCATTAGAATATTTCCAGTGCTTGGTTTATTAGAAATGAAATTTCCCAGGCTAAAGTCCAGTGGGAGAGGAATGATTGCTGCATAATTCATCTTTTCCTCATTCTAAATGCCAAAGCTCCTTCTCCCTTTTATAATAAAAATATAGTAATCATCTCAAATGGTCAGCATATGTAATGCCATATAATTGCCATGACATGCCAAAAATGTAGGCATGTCTTTGGATTACTATTTTCCAGCTGCCAGGCCCATCACAACTTGACCACACCATATTGCCATTCTGGCTGTTATGTGATTATAACTATCATTTTCTGAAGATGTTACAGCAGGACCAAGATAAAGAGAGATGATTTTGTAACTAACTATGACAGATAATTAACTTCAAACTTGGAAATTCTGGAGAAAATTTGGTTACATGTTAAGACATAAATGATTCTACAAAGAAGGCAATTAAACACTGAAACAGTGCAGATGCAATTTGGTTTACAAACATAATGAGTAAAATTCATTAAATCTCATTTCCATTAACTTTTATATGATTTTAGGGTCTCTCAGATCTATTCTAAAATGCTTACCTCCCACTTTCAAGTGATTCCAATTATTGAAATAACTCAATAATATTCTTTCAAAAATGAATTTGACATCCAAATCTTCAATAATTCACACAACTATTAAAAGAGCATTTGTCCTTAATTTGGAGAAATTTAATTTCCTGCCCAGATGAGAATTCCTACTTTAAAATATATTTTAACTAGTAAATATTTTAAATGTGATGCTTTTGTCTCTCTATAAGATTCTCTCTCTTCAAAGTAAATGAAAAATATCTCCTAAGCCATAAACTTCATCAGGTAGAGATGAAACTCAACCAGAACATTATACTGAGGAAAAAAGATTTAATTTAAATGTCCAATTACACTCCCATAAGGTATAACTCTAAGCTAACACTGCTTGCACTTGAAGCCTCTTGAAAGTTTACATATTTAAAAAGTGTAATTAAAATGATTTCTTGATTGATTTGCTTTTATTTAATGAGAGACACCTAGCACTAAAGCTAACAATTATATATTATATATGGGCTTCCCAAGTGGCTCATTGGTAAAGAACCCACCTGCAATTCAGGAGACCTGGGTTCGATCCCTGGGTCGGGAAGATCCCCTGGTGGAGGGCATGGCAATCCACTCCAGTATTCTTGCCTGGAGAATCCTAGGGACAGAGGAGCCTGGCAAGCCACAGTCCATGAAGTTCCAAAGAGTACACAACTGAAGTAACTCAGCATGCACACACACATATATATATAGTCTTTCAAAAGTAAACAGTAGCTATTGTAAGATTATCTAAGCATTTAACAAAATTTTTTTTTTTTCTAAAATGTACTGTCAGACTGCCCACTAAACCACACTATTGAAATAGTTAACTGAGTATTGGATGATAATAATCATACATTCTTACTTGGTTGGTTTCAGATTTCAGTAGTTTACAAGTTTTTAACTCAATAGAAATTCTCTCCATTTATTTATTGCTGTGGATTGTTATTGACTTTCAAATGCCTCATGACAGTTGTGATTAATTATGCTCCTTAAATAAAGAGTTTTCAAACTGGAACTTATAGGAGCCAGAAGCTCAGGGCTTCCATGTGTTCTACAAATTCTTTCAGCAGCTTTTCATTAGTGACCCCTGGTTTTCATAACACAGAGAAAGATCTATTGCTTCAACGTGCTGACTTTGTTTTTAATTACCTAGCATTATATTACCTGTTACTGCTATTTCATAATTTAAAATATAGCCATAAATACAAAGAAATAATTATGAAAAAAGAACATATTATTTTAAATACATGAGGCTTCCCCAGTGGCTCAGCCGGGAAAGAATCCGCCTCTAATGCAGGAGACACAGGGGATGTGGGTTTGATCCCATGGTCAGGAAGATCCCCTGGAGGAGAAAACAGCAACCCACTCCAGTATTCTTACCTGAAAAATCCCATGGACAGAGAAGCCGGGCAGAATACAGTCCAAAGGGTCTGAAAGAGTCAAACACGACTGAGTGACTAAGCACAGCACAGCACAAATACATATCTTTAAAGTTGGAGTGTATATATTCCCATTCTATCTTTTTCATGTCCCCTAAATAATATTTAATCATTTTTAGGTACTCAAGAGGCATTTACTCCAAAGAATGTACTACAGGTTAGCCCTTTTCTTCCATCTGAAAGAGAAAATAAAAATCAATTTAAAAAAGAGTAATCAGAAAGTTGAGGTTTTCTTGTGCTTTTTAAAGGAAAATGCTATTGAGATCTAAAATAAAATTTGTTTTAGTCAAAGATATTTAACCTTTAAAAGTCTTTCATCTGAGTCTATTGAATTCAAGTAAATTTTGCAAGCAATACATCATATTAACTATATCTATTTTTTAAACTTAAAAAGTTATAGAACATGTTCTCCAGTGTAGAGAGATTCAGCTCAGTTCAGCAAACATCTGTTCTCGCTATGAACTAGGCAAGATAGGGAGTGGTGAAATAAGACATGGTAGAAAATTATGTCTTCTAAGAACTTCCACATGCAGAAGCACAAGACCACACATCTCAGGAGGGTGTCACTACTCTCTAGAAGTAGGCTTAGGAAAATCAGAAGTATTCCAGAGATGAGAATAACTGCCAACAAAGAAATCAAGATGAGGCAGTATTGTTGCATATCTGTGTTGAGTATCCATATCCTAGGCACCAAGCTGGGAATACCAACATGGAGAAGACAAAGATTTCTGTTACCAAGAGGGACACAGGAAGGAGTCTGAGAACAGATGTGTACACAAGAAACCATGGAAACCCTGGGGAAAGTGCATCTCAGGACTGAAGATGTGGAAGTTGGAGAGTTTGGGAATCCAACATATGAGAAGGGAGATCAGATTCTTCATTCTCCAGATGACAAACCTGAAATAATATAAATAAACCCAACTTCCATGCAATGAGCATTTAGAAAGACAGGTAGAATGGAACTAATTCCTTTTAGATCTTTCATTAAGCCTGTAACTTAAATTTCAATAAGTACCAGCTGACTTCATTTAATCTTAGGAAGTCAATGCTTATTTTTGTGGTCAAATAGATACAGTATACACTGACACATTCTAGAGTTTTGGATTATTTTCTGCATTTCAGTAAGGCCAGTATGAAAATATCAAATATCTTTAGGTTTGATCAACTTCCAAGAAAAAAATGTTAAGTCCATGATGAAAGGTAGAAAAAGAATATTTTGAGATAAACCTTCAAATACACTAAATCTTTTTTAAACTTATTTTATGATAAATTCTAAATTAGTTCCCAGACTCATGCATCTTCATCAAAAAAGACAGATTTTGAAGCACACCTCAGACTTCTTTATTTGAATCTTCACAGGTAGACCTGGGAATTTATATGTTTTCTAAATTGTTTTAATGATTCTGGGGTATAGCCAGGTCTGGAAGCTCCAATCCAAATAATGCTACCTGTTAGTGAAAAACTGTTTCAAGAAGAGATTATTTTTGTAATAGCTATTTCTTAATAAAGACATAGTGAGTGACAAAATATGCTTTAGCTATAAAACAATATATGGAATGAGTAAATTAAAAAATATTTGCCCTCACTGGAACTTTGGCTATAATATTTGTTATTAAAAATATAATTAATATCTAATTAGGAGTTAATATACAGAGTTTATTAAAAAAAAAACTCATACAACTCAATGACAAAAACAAAACAAATCTGATTCCAACCACTATGGGAAAAAATATGAAGGTTCTTCAAAAAAATTAAAATATAACTGTCATACAATTCAGTCCTTCCATTCTGGTTATTTACCTGAAGAAAACTATAGCACTAATATGCAAAAATATAGAGAACTCTGTGTTCATTGCAGCCTTACTTACAATAGCCCAAGATAGGAAAGTGCCCAAGTGTCCATAGAGAGATGAATGGATAAAGAAGATGTGATTTGTGTGTACACACACACACACACTTACACACATATGCACAATGGAATATTACTAAGCCATTAAAAAGAATAAGGTCTTGCCATCTGTAACATGATGACTGGGCCGAGAAGATACCATACAAGTGAAATAAGTCAGGCAGAGAGGGACAAATACTGTATGATTTCATTTGTATGTGGAGTCTAGGAAGGCAAAACAAACAAAACAGAATCAGATTCATAGATACAAAGAACAGACTGGTGGCTGCCAGGTGAAGGGTGTGGGGGGATGGGCAAAACAGGTGAAGGGCACAAGGAGGCGGAACTTTGCATTATATACACGTACACCCACGGCTGCTTCATGTAAATGTATGGCAAAACCCACCACAATATTGAAGATAATTAACCACCAATTAAAATAAATTAATTTAAAAAAATAAAATAAGTTGTAGGGATATAATATACAGGAGACATGGTCAATAATATTCAGTAAGTTATGGTACAGAGGGTAGCTAGATTATCATGATTATCTCATAGTGCATACAGATGTTGAATCACTATGTTGTACCCCTGAAACTAGTGTAACATTGTAAGTTAATTTTACTTCAATTTTTTCTAAAAGTTAAAAATATATATAATTAGATACATAGGAAATTGAAGAAATACTAAAAAACAATAGAAGAGAAAGAATTGATATAGAAGAAAGTTTAGGTTGTAAATGATAGGAGTAATGATAGGAGTTAGAAAACGCCCTTTCAATACTGGATGTTCATGAAAATGAAAAATGAAATCATACTTTAGAAAGTAATTTGCATTATTTTTATGTTAAAATATGGTATAATAATATTTCTATTTTATTCTAATTCTCCTATCCTCCTTAATGTTGGATTAGTATTTCATTGTATTGGAATACTGTAATTTAATTACAGAAGTTAAATTCTTCCGCATATCTTGACCTCATGTAAATAAATAGACACCACTATCTCAAGCCAGACCTCAAGTCCCACACTCCTTACCCAATTTATATTTCAGTAACTACTAACAAAACAGTACAAGGTCACATTGTGAACATAGCATACTACTTATTTATTTACCATCTGCTTAAATTTTTCTAATGCTTTCCCATTATATACACAAATGCCAGTTTCTTTTCCTAGTTTTTTTTTATGTTAGCCTTCTCTCTTACACTCTCCACTTCACCCTCTCTGTTCTAGCCATACTGGCCTTTGCTTCCTACAAGTCACCAGGTTTGTTACTCCCTGAGAGCCTTTGCTCTAAACACACTCTCTAATGGTAATCCCATGTACCCACTTTTTGCCTGGCTTTGGTTTGTTAGTCAGATATATAGCAAGATTCCAGCCCATCCGTATAGATACGCTGACATTTATTGTCATATCGTTTAGTTTCAATATTTGTAATACACACATCACAACCTAATGTTTACATTGTCTAGTTATTTTTAGAAATTTATTCAGTATTAACAACCTCTCAGTGCCCCCCCCCAAAAAGTGAGCAAATTCTATGAAAACAAACACCTATATGGTCATTGCTATAAGCCCAGTGCTTACTTGCTACATAGCTACATAGCAGGTAATGAATAGATGTTTGTTGAATAAAAGGATGAATACACAAAAGAATAAATATTCTAGCCTCTCCTTCCTGACAACATGTCCTAAGCCAGCACATTTTACCTTCCACTGACCATGTGAAATAGTGGTCTTTGCTTCACCAATCCCACTATCCTCCACTGTGGCTTTTACAACTCCAAGTTCAGGTTGATCTTAAGAATCCTATCAGGCTACTCCAGGTAGCCTGTGTCCTTCTCTTCTTCAAAGAGTTCATGTTATAGAAAAATAATTCAATTCATCTCCAATGATAAGGACTCCAAATACCATGCTCTCACTCTAAGTAATTCACAAAAGAGGTAGCATGAGACCCAGAGCAGAAGGTATAGCTTTGGCTCTGGAGTGTTCTTCTCTGTCTGAAGCCCTACTTTAGATAATTGTAAAAGGAGAGGACTCAGTTACTGGGGATCCTACACGTTGCACCCTATAAGAAAATAAACCAAAGAGCCACATATTCTATCATCTAGATAATCCAAGAGCTTAACCTAAATTAATCCAAATCTAGAGGCAAAGACTATCGTCCATATTGATCAAGCTGCTCTGAATTCTTGGTGGATTCCCATAACCAAGGAGCAATTCAATGGGAATTGTCATAGGAATAGAGTACCTGTGATAGGTCACCTGAATCAGGCCCTGGATGTGATAGCATTTGAACAAGCCCTTCTAAGCAGGAGTAAGCTGAAGAGACAGCTATGATTCATGCTGCAATAAAGAGTTAATTCCTTTGGCAATAAATATGAAATTTATTGCAATTTCATTGGCTTATCAAGTATTGCATAACATTAATATAGATGACCTTTGAGTGAAGTCTTTCAGGAAACAAACTAGACTGAACTTAAATGCATCCACATTTCTTATTATATTTAGATATGACAGTATTAATTTGTAAGTGACTATATCCATGTCAAAGAGAGTCTGCTTTGCATTGTCCTATGGTCATTTATGTATAGGATAAATGACAAACTCTTGGACAGAAGTATAAAATTAATATTCAAAATCAGTTCAAGAATCCAGGAGTCATGGCAGATGACTGGATGAAAACCAGATTGAAATGTTTGCATGGGTGGTAAGTTGCTTAGTCGTGTCCGACTCTTTGGAACCCTGTGGACTGTAGCCTGCCAGGATCTTCTGTCCACGGGATTGTCCAGACAAGAATACTGAGTTGGATTGCCATTCCCTTCTTCAGGGATCTCCCCAACCCAGGGATCGAACTCATGTCTCTTATGTCTCCCGCTTTGGCAGGCGGACTCTTTACCACTGGAAAAGAACTGGGAAGCCCTTAAAGCTATTAAATATTAATATCAATCCTTTCTCAAACTTAAATTTTATTATATTTTATAGTTTACAAAAGTGGTTAACATTTTTCATGTTGTGTTATTAATATTTAAGCCTCACTACACTCTATGAGTCTTAAATGAAGATTTTTATGTACCCTTTATAAAACATCAAAAATCTGACTCTCATAAGGGTTGAACTGTACAAGTTTAGGTTTCACATTTCAGTTTACTATATACTTCCTAGGTGTCTCCGATTTGCCAGTCAGCCTACTAGATGCTATAGAATCAAAGATGAAAATGACAGGACTCCTGATAAGATGTGATGGGGCTTCCCTGGTGGCTCAGATGGTAAAGAATCCATCTGCAATTCAGGAGATCCAATTCAATCCCTGGGCTGGGAAGATCCCCTGGAAAAGAAAATGGCTACCCCCTTCAGTATTCATGGGCTTCCCTGGTGGCTCAGACAGTAAAGAATCTGCCTGCAATGTGGGAGACCTGGGTTTGATCCCTGGGTTGGGAAGATTTCCTGGAGAAGGGAATGGCTACCTATTCTAGTATACTTGCCTGGAGAATTCAATGGACAGAGGAGTCTGGTGGGCTACAGTGCATGGGATTGCCAAGGGTCAGACATGACTAAGGGACTAACAGATGGTTAAATAATTCAATTAAATATTAAGTGCTAACAAACAAGGTCTTACTAGTAGCACAGGGAACTCTACACAGTGTTATGTGACAGACTGGATAAAAGAGGAGTTTGGGGGAGAATAGATACAGGTATATGTATGGCTGAGTCCCTTTGCTGTCCACTTGAAACTATCACAACATTGTCAATTGGCATTGTCAGTATTAATTTTATCTGTATTAATCCAATACAGATAAAAAGTTAAAAATGAAATAACAATATTTTAAAAATATATAAGTGCTGGAGTGGAGGTCTTCACAATTAGCTGATCACATATCTCTGTATACAAGTCCTATGTCATTATGTAGGCACAGGCACACGAACTGTTATTACGTGCTGCTTAGCCATGTGTTTTGGTTGAAAGTCCAATATATTCTGAAAAATAAATGAACTCATATGGAAGGAATATTTCTTTTCAAAGAAAGATCTCATATTAATAAGAGAAGATTAAAAGTTATTTTTGAGAAGGATTCTTAGAATCAGAAAGTCAAGGTAGGGTCACCAGCCATCCTGGTTTTCCTAGAACTGAGGGGTTTACCAGGACACTGGACTTCCAGTGCTAAAATTCAGAAAATCCTCAATGGTTGGTCAACTTAAGTCAATATTAAGAAATAAAATGAGTTTCTTACCCCAAGAAGCAATTTCAGTCAGGCTCAACTTCATGGTTTAGACCCATTTGTTTCCGGTTTGGGTTGGCATATAAAAACCAATGAAGAAGAGGAAGCCAAGTGATAATTTATATTTGTAGAATATTTAAGGATTATAAAACTTGGTCTCAATCTTTAAAATTACCCATGTGCGTCTCATGACACTGATAAGAAAAAATATCCTTAACTCCATTTTACAGATAAAGAAACAGATTCAAAGAGATAAGAAATTTGGCCAAGGACATAAAACTCATAAGCACCAGGGAAAAACCTAGAACCCAAGACTGTGCAAGGATCCTTCAATGCCTGGTAGTAAAATGTTCAATTATGTAATAGCCTAGATCACCCAGTCAAAAATATTATTCATGAGCATTTGTATATTTAGCATTGTACTTAAAGTGCAATCAATCAACAGGAGAATGAGGAGTGACATAAACTCAAAGTCAAGTGGAAATTTATAAATACTAGGACACTCAACTTCTGGGGCAGTTTAACCAAAAGATGTGTGCATACCTAACTTCTCTGAAGTACTCAACTTTATAACTGTCTGGTTAACTTTATTGCCGTGTTGCAATGGTGATAAATATCAGCCCCAGATGGTGCTTTGGAAATCACAAAGCACTACACAGATATAATATTTTACGGTTATTATTTAATTTATGCACAGCAAGTCAGGATCTAAGCACCTGGTGCTTTATCACTATTCCGGTTAGTTTTCCACCCTTGAATAGATGAGTCAGATATTGTTCCTGTTCTCAATGTCTCTGGGGTGAAAGTCACATTTGCCACTCATTTCAGTGCTAGGGTGGCACAATGCACACTCATTTATTCTGCTTTAGTAGTTCTTCCACTTTCTTATCTGATTTGCTAAAGCTTTTGGGTGAGCCAAACACACACACATTTTTGTGGCATTTCCCATTATAAATTTGACCATAAAAAACTTTCACATTATAAATTTTACCATACAAAAGTTCAGATCATCCAATGAATTTTTAAGAATGATAAAAATAAAATACCTCAAACTGAATCTTTCACACATTCAAATTCTTGTGCTTCCTGTTATAACTGAAGAGGCTTACCGTTAGAAAGGAAACCATTAACTGCTTATTTAAGAATGTCCTTATCCATTTGCATTGTTTCAGATCCATCCATAAAATCAGTTGCTCAAGATGAGAAAAATGATGGAAGACCATGTTTCTAAACAAGATAAGCCATTCTAATTTTTCTCCTCCTGCTAGGGAGTGATTTTTCCTCTTATAAATATCTCATAAAAATATCTGTGATCATGAAGATCTGTATATTCCAAAATGCCAAATAGCAACTTTTATACTGAAAAATCAATATGATGTTTTGAAAGTTTCATATAACTGCCCAGAGAATTATGTAATTCAATGACATAACAGCATAGAATAATGACATAACCTATAGCAGTGTGTAATCATTCAGGAAGTGTGGCAAAGATGGCTAGCTGTCCACAAAGAAAATGGTCCACCTTCTAGAATATCATAGATGTTTTTCAGAGGCATCTTCCCAGGCAGTGAGTATATTTCCCAGTATAATTCCCAGTGAGTAAATTCCCTTGTAATTTCAAGGTACAGTCACATGACTAGTTCATGCCAATAATTATGAGCAAAGTGATGTGAGTTATTTCTGAGCCTGAATCTTTAAAAGAGGCAGTTGTTCGCTCATCACTCAGTTTCCCTCCACTGGTTGGAGCCTCGTGGATGGTGGAACAAGATGGAATGATCCTGAGTCGTGAAACACTGTGTGGAAGGCCACCACCAAGTAGTAACATCCTCAACAGATTCTTCCAGGAATGATAAACCACTGGCATTTTAAGTGGCATTATTTTTCAGTAGGAACCATTACCCTAATCAAGTATTTTAAGCAAATACATCCCACCACTAGCATCCCTCTGTTGTTCTGTCCAGGAAAATATGATGTTTGAAAAAGCCAGATCAACATTCAAGTTCTTAATTATGTGTGGACACAATACACCTCATCTACCCTTGATGTTTATGTTGGCCAGGTGGCGCTAGACGTAAAGACCCCGCCTGCCAATGTAGGAGACCTAAGAGACGTGGGCTTGAGCCCTGGGTTGGCAAGATACCCTGGAGAAGGAAACGGCAGCCCACTCCAGCATTCTTGCCTGGGAAAGCCCACAGACAGAGGAGCCTGGCGGGCTACAGTCTGTGGGGTTGCAAAGAGTCAGACATTTTAACTGAAGCAACATAGCACCCTTGACGTTTAACCACACTGCCTGCTGCAAGCTGTCATTCACATGGGCTATCTTCTCAGGCTGGAAAACTTCTTACTTATCTTCTGACTTTAGCTATTACTACTTGTCTCTCAGACTTCTGTTTGAATATTACTTCTTTAAAGAAGTCTTTTCTACCTCCCAGTTCAGTCATTTCTCTTCTTTATGGCTACCACAGGGCCATGCATCTGTCCTTAGAAATGATGACCAATGTAAATTTATATTGACTTTTTGGAATTTTTTATTGATATCTGATTTCTTTACAAGACTATAAGCTTTTGAACTTCAGAAATAATGACCTCTTGTTTTTCTCATTCTTATGCCCACCATTTCTTGCACAGATCCCAACACAGTTAAATAGATTTAATGAACAAGTAGCTCAGTGTGGTATCATGACAGATAAAGACCAGAGAATGTAAAGAACTTGATGAAGGTACTTTTAAGGAATTCATACTGTTCTCTTTTCCTTCAAGTTAATGACCAGCTTTTTAATGTCTCAGTGGAGAGAACAGTGAGTTGGTCACAGATAAATTGACATTAAACAGAAGACAAACTGACTTATGGTAATAAATTTAATATTTTATCCCTGACAAAAGACCATATATCTAATCTTACTCATTAAAAGCTTCAATTTTTGTCCTGCTAAGAATCATAATCATGGGAGTAAAAAAATATCATAGTAACATTTGCTGATTCTATAACCTATAAAATCTCCCCAGATGGCTGATCATTGTAACAAAACATGGATAAATACAACTTCACTAAGACCCTATTTTGGTCCATTGGTGGAATGGTTTTCCCTTAACTGTCTCCTCTGAGGAAGAAGTATGACTATTCTAGGGGTGAAATTGAGAAAAGAACTTGATCATATACAATTCAGCCTTTTCCTTTTTCTCTTTGGACTCTTTCTGCTAAGAAGCAGGAAACGTTCACCTCGTGCTTCCAAAAAGTAAACACATCGGGGTCAGTGCCTTGGTCAGCATTCCGGAAATGTTTTTGGCTTATCCTGTTTTTTTCTCTCTACTTACCTTAGGAAGTTGCCTAGTTATAAGGCTGGAATTCTGGGTTAAACACATGCTCCTCCTTAGGCTCAGACGTCTCCTGTCTATCCACAAGTTTCCTATTTCATTCAGTTAATTGTCAGTATCATTTAGATCTGAGCTGAATTATTTCTTCTTTACAGTAACCTTCCTAACACCCTCCTAAGTAAATTCAAGAGTCCTTCCTTCTCCCCACAATAAGGAGGCCTCAAGCAAAGGCACCTGGAGTTGACTTCTGCCTAAGGCCTCGGATAAAGAGACCCTGAAGGCAGGTGCCCACCAAATCCAAGAATGAAAACATGTGAAACACATGACTGGCCAGGGGGCCTGAGTCCTTGACTGCAACTGCCTTCGGAGACCATAATAGGTTGGCTGTACACAGGTCTGCCCTGGAGAGGGCAGCTTTCTCTCATCTGGTCTCCCAGGTAAAGCCTTGGTAATTACCTATGATCAGGTCTGAAAATTACTCACTGGCTTTTGGACAAGAGTCAGATTCCTCAGTGTTTGCTTCCAAGAGGCTCACTGACACAGTGGTCAGCAGAAAGTCTAGTTCCTTACCATGTGGATCTTGCCATAGATTGGTTGAGTGTCCTTATGACATGGCAGTAGTTGTCTTCCCCCAAAGTGAACGGTCTAAAAGAAAGAACAAGGAGAGAGTGACAGGGCCTTTTACAACTGAGTGTCAAAAGGCACAGTCATCACAGTTTTCTCTTTAGAAGCAAAGGACTGAAGGAGAGAGGAATTAGATTCTACTTTTTGAAGGGAGAAATGTCGAAGAAACTATATGCCTGTTTTTAAACAACCACACTTAAGGAGATCATCTTAAGAACAAGATAAGAGGAATTCTGCTCCTGGTCATGCATTAAAGTCACACGGCTCAGCTGCTACTTTGACCTCCATTTGTTCAACTCTGGTTCCAAACTTAGGATAGGGAAGAAGATTTAATTAAATACCAAACTTAAACCCCGTAAGCCTAGTTTTAAATTGAGTTTTTAACACAGTTAACTGATTTCATTTATTTTTTTTTTAACTGATTTCATTTAATCTGTAAATTTACACAATCTATCAATTCAATAGTAGAAACATGATCAAATTATTCATGCAACAGTTGACTGATTATTAATGCTTAAGATTATGGCAGATTCAGAAGACTGCTGCTGCTGCTAAGTTGCTTCGGTCATGTCCGACTCTGTGCGACCCCGTAGACGGCAGCCCACCAGGCTCCCCCGTCCCTGGGATTCTCCAGGTAAGAACAGTGGAGTGGGTTGCCATTTCCTTCTCCAATGCAGGAAAGTGAAAAGTGAAAGTAAAGTCGCTCAGTCATGTCTGACTCTTAGCAACCCCATGGACTACGGCCTACCATGCTCCTCCGTCCACAGGATTTTCCAGGCAAGAGTACTGGAGGAGGTTGCCATGGCCTTTTCCTGCTATAACAGTCTTAAGTAGGATCATTTTCTCTTTTAATATGAAATATATACCATAGTTAACAGCAACTCTAAAAAAAGACAGAAAGCCTACAATCTAAAATATCAACCTCAGAAAACATAATGATCATCAACATCTTTTTAAACCACATTTTCAGATGTCAATACCAAAACGTAAAACATTAGAATTTACTTTTTTTTACCAGAATGCTCTCAAACAAATGAACTGAGTTTAATTTATTTATTACTGAAGGAAAGATGGCACCAACCTTTGAGTTGTGTTTTATTTAATGTTAGGAAATTCTAGGAAACTGTCACTCCCTCTCCACTTACATCCACTGTTGCAGTGTATTTACTTGAACAAAAATTCAGTTTATAAACTCTGCCGAGGAAATAAAAGCAACTTTACATTGGCGGTGGCATTACTTTTAACATGAGATTTTCTGAAAAACATTGTGCAACACATTATTACTTGAGATCCTCTTCCTGTATTATTAAGTAACTAATCCAAACAAAATACACCAAATCCCCTACAGATTTATGGGAAAATTACTGGCCAATGGACATCTCAACATTTTTCTTTCAAATGCTGATTTTTTTTCTTTATTCCATGGTTCATTGTCCAAGAAATAATTGTTAACTGTTTCTTTTAGTTGAAGAAATATTAGAAATTGAAACCAATTCCCAAGTAAGAAACCCCATAGCTGTGGGTCTTCACGGTTTCTCCATGAAGATCATCTCTATGTGCTCCAACTCCAAGTTTCATAAAAAACAACAACAACTGTGGTCCATCTCCTTCACTGTTGTCTTGCCAGGCTCTTGCCCCATGCCTGGCTGACTAAATAGCTGTGGAAGAAATTAGGTAAAGCTACGCTTTAGAACAAAATTATTGACCCACCATGAAAAAGGTGGGGGGGGGGGAGGAATTTTTATTATAAAATCTCCCTTGTAGGCATGAGGAATTTTTTCAAACTGAGCTTTGAGAAGAGGATAGCTATGTCCTAACTGCTGTGTGACTTTTAATTCCTTAAACTTTCAGGACTATTCTGATACTTGTTTAATTAGTGACTGCAAAGTTTTCTGAAAATGTAAAAATCCCAGACACATATTGAATTTTTTAACTTTAAGTAAGGCAAACTTTTTATGTATTCAGACACTTGGTGAGTACTGGAGGTGGGGGTGGGGGTTGCAATCAGTACTGAACAAGACCCTAAGGGTTTGCATTCTAGCAATGGATAGAGATACTAAACAATTAACTACATAATCATTAGCTTAATTATCGATGCAATGGCTGAACAGAGGACAGTGTATATATTGTAAGAAGACCTGAGCTAGTGTGGGGAGTCAGAGAGGACTTTCTTGACTAAATGACATTAAGCTGGATTGTACAAGTTAAGTAAGAATTCATGAATAGGCAAGAGTTTCTTGAGAATAAAAGATGGGAGATAGTGAAGGGAGAGGGGAAAAAAGGTCCAGGGCAGAAAGGAGTAGAGAAATATCTGAGTAGAAATGGAATATAGTGTATTCAGAATGACAGAAGACCATGTGACTTGAATTCAGAAAGCCTATTGATGGTTTACTATGACACTAATAAGGGGTAAAGCAACCTGAGTATATTTACTTCCTTAAAAGATTATTTTGGTTCCTATTTTGGTTCCTGTTCTAGGGCAAGATGGTGTAGAATAATTTCTTCTGTGCTCCTCTATAAATAAAACAAAACACCAAGGAAAAAGTCCATTAGACCATGATGAAGGAACTCTAAAAGTAAGCTGAAAGAATGTCAACAGCACTGGCTAGGGAGGAGGAACAGACCTTGAGGACACAAGGACTGGCTATGTGGTGAAATTTCCTAGGTTTTCTTTTTATCTCCCAGATGTTCCTAGATCGGACACAGGAGCAATCTAAAGCCCAGAACCACTGCAGGCACAAGCCAAACAAACACAACCCAAAAGAAAAGCTTGTCCTTTCTGGCCAACGACCAGGGAAAGGAAAGATCAACAGACACAGTGAAGAGTCATGGCCCTTGTTCCACCATTTGGACCTGGCACTGGTCTGATCCACTGGAACCAAGAGCAGGAAGCCCCAACTACCCCATCCTCACTGCACACCCAACTTCCAGGGACAGTCCTGTCCTTGGCAGGAGCAGCATCCACAGTGGCCTTTGTCTCCCTGCCCTCCACTCAGGCTCAAAGGAGGGCCAGGCCCCATGGCTTCTGCTCTCCTATCCCCTTCCAGAAGCTGGCCCAGTGACACCAGACAACCCAGGGAAGTATCATCTATACCTGGAGATGAAACCAGCAGGGCTGAGTTGAGTGGCTTAAACAACAGACATTTGTTTCTCATAGTACTGGAAGCTATAACTTCAAGATCAAGGGGCCAGCAGTGTTCTGTGAAGAACACATGAGTGGTTCCTAGGGATTCGATAGAGGGGAGGGGATGGGTATGGTTTAAAGGGGTAACAAGAGGGAGTCTTATGATGGTGCCACTTAGTATTTTGATTGTGGTGGTGGTTACATGAAGCTGACACCTGTGTTAAAATTGTATAGAGCTACATACACAGAAATGTGTGCAAAACTGGTAACATTTGAATTAATTCTATAGATTATACCAATGTCAATGTCTTGTTTTTGATATTGTACTATAGTTGTGCAAGATGTTATGGTTGATGGAGGATAAGGGAAGGATACACAGGACTTCTTTGTACATTTCTCTGTAAACTCCTATGACTCTATCATAATTTCAAAACAAAAAGTTGGAAAAAAACTCACAATGCTTGGTTTGTATGAGAAAGTTGGACCAAGGGCAAGAACAAGTAGGGGAAGACCTGGTAAAGAAGCAGCTCGGCTGGTTAAGAACTCGCCTGCAATGTGGAAGACCTGGGTTTGATTCCTTGGTTGGGAAGATCCTCTGGAGAAGGGAAAGGCTACCCACTCCAGTTTCCTGGCCAGGAGAATTTCAAAGATTGTACAGTCTTAAAACTCAACATTCAGAAAAGTAAGATCATGGAATCTTGTCCCATCACCTCGTGACAAATAGATGGGGAAACAACAGAAACAGTGACAGACTTTCTTTTCTTGGGCTCCGAAATCACTGCACATGGTGGCTGCAACCATGAAATTAAGACACTTGCTCCTTGGAAGAAAAACTATGGCCAACCTAGACAGCATATTAAAAAGCAGAGACATTGCCAACAAAAGTCTGTCTAGTCAAAGCTATGGTTTTTTCAGTAGTCACGTATGGATGTGAGAGTTGGACCATAAAGAAAGCTGGGTGCCAAAGAATTGATACTTTTGACCTGTGGTGTTGGAGAAGACTCTTGAGAGTCCCTTGGACTGAAAGGAGATCCAACCAGTCCATCCTAAAGGAAATCAGTCCTGAATATTCATTGGAAGGACTGATGCTGAAGCTGAAACTCCAATAGTTTGGCCACCTGATGTGAAGAACTGACTCACTGGAAAAGACCCTGATGGTGGGAAAGACTGAAGGCGGGAAGAGAAGGGGATGACAGAGGATGAGATGGTTGGATGGCATCATCGACTGGATGGACATGAGTTTGAGCCAGCTCTGAGAGTTGGTGATGGACAGGGAAGCCTGGCATGCTGCAGTCCATGGAGCCACAAAGAGTCAGACATGACTGAGTGACTTTCACTTTCACTATAATATCATTAAGATGTAATAATGATTTAGATATGAAGGTTATGGAGAAAGAAAAACAAAGGTTTCTGATTTGTAAGGCTTTTGGAAGACACTGAGACAAGAAATAATGAAGTAAAAACATACTGAGAGTGGGTGAATATGACAAGGACTATTTGGGACATGTCCATTTTGAAATACCTAGAAAGTGTAGTGATGTAAATGTTATTGGTCGAATATATGAGTCAGGGCTCAGAAATAAAGGTTAAAATATATAAGCTTGAGTTGTCAGTGGAGAGGTGACTATGGGTATGGCCATCCTATATGCGTGTCTGCTCAGTCACTTCAGACAGGTCTGACTCTTTGCGACCCCATGGACTGTAGCTTGCCAGGCTCCCTTTGTCCATGGGATTCTTCAGGCAAAAATACTGGAGTGGGTTACCACACCCTTCTCCAGGGGAGCTCCCGGACCTGGGGATTGAACCCACAACTCTTGCATAGCAGGCAGGTTGTCCACCCTCTGAACCACCTGGGAGACCATGGCTTCCAGCCCTAGGAAGCCCATGGTTATCCTAAGAAAAGGAAAGCCTGGAGTGACAGGTGAAGCTGGAGGACAGAACTTGAGGAAACTACATTGTTTCGCGTTCAGGAAGAAAGAAAAGAAGGATGAAATTGTAAAAGAAACAAGGAAAGAGAGGTCAGTAGATGTCAGAATATATGAAGTTAAGTCAGATTGAACTCAGCAAATGTACGATCTTTGATGGTTGCTGCTGCTGCTGCTACTGCTGCTGCTAAGTCGCTTCAGTCGTGTCCGACTCTGTGCGACCGCATAGATGGCAGCAATATTGTTCAGATCAGGTAGAATTTGAGGAGGATTAAGAAGGTCTTCCCTGGTGGCTCAGATTATAAAGAATCTGCCTGCAAGCCAGGAGACATGGGTTCAATCCCCGGGTCTGGAAGATCCCCTGGAGAAGGGAATGGCTACTCACTCCTGTATTCTTGCCCAAAGAATTCCATGGACAGAGAAGCCTGATGGGCTACCGTCCTTGGGATCACAGAGAGTTGGACATGACTGAGCAAGTAAAATTTTACTTTCACTTTGGGGTTTCACAGGTGGCACTAATGGTAAAGAACCCTCCTGTCAATGCAAGAGAACTAAGAGATACAGGTTCAATCCCTGGGTTGGGAAGATCCCCTGGAGGAGGGCATGGCAACCCACTCCAATATTCTTGCCTGCAGAATCCCATGGACAGAGGAGCCTGGAAGGCTACAGTCCATGGGGTCACAAAGAGTCGGACACGACTGAAGCAACTTAGCACACATGATGGGAAAAGATGGAAAATATATCCTTATTTGGAAAGGAAGTGCCCATTCTCTTCTATTCTACTATGAGGCATTTAGAGAAGAGGCTTTCCATGACTCAAAGTGGTTGTCCTGTGTTTTATTACGGCCAGAAGAATGCTGCAACTAGACAGGGGAATGTCTGTGCTGCATCCCAAGGTTAGTTTGAACGTTTCAAGTAGCACTGCACTGACTCTTCATTGTTTTCCAAGTGCTCCAATAGATTCCTGCTTAAGAAAAACAAAAGAAAACAGAAACTTATTTGACTATAACTCTTTTTTTTTTTTGAGAGTCCCAAGTATTCTTTGGACTTTATAAAAAAGACAAATACATAAAAACTCATGTACAGAAATATGCTCATAAATATATGCTAGCTCTGCAAAGAACTTAAAATATACCAGAACATAACTCATATTAAAAATATTAATCAGCTTTCTCATTAAATTCTGTTATACAGGCATCCCCATCACTATCATCATCATCATAGCTTACAAGTCTTGAGTATTTACTCTATTCCCGTTTCCCAGGGGGCCTCCCAGGTCATTCAGTGGATAAAGAATCTGCCTGCCGATGTGAGATATGCATGAGACATGGGTTTGCTCTCTGGGTTGGGAAGATAGCAACCCAATCCAGTATTCTTGCCTGGGAAATCCCATGGCCAGAGGAGCCTGGCAGGCTACAGTCTACATGGTTGCAGAGTCAGACAAGAGAGCATACACACACATTTTTCAGGTACCTCTGTAAGTTATTTATGAAACATTTGATTCACTCATCAAATGCCTTTTAGGTAGTGTAAACCTTTTCATTTCTATTTTACAGATGATGAAATGAAGACTTAGAGATTTGAAGTAACTTGCTTGAGCTCCCAGACCTGGTTAACTGGCACAATAAAGATGAGAATCCACATGCCTGAGTTCTTAAGCATTATACAATACTGTCTTTTCAAACCTAAGTAAAGAGTGTTTTACTTCACATTATTACAATTTTGAAGAAAAGATATTCACATGAAATAAGTGTACAGGGATAGGGCACATCTCTAGGCTGCTGATATGCACCTCTTTTTCAGAGAACATTACAATATGAAATTCAAAGACTGTAGGAGTGAAACATGGAAATAAAGCTCATGCGGGTGTGACTAAAAACAAAGATGTGTTGTAGTGTTGTAGAGTATATGGTCTGGAACTAGAGTTCTCATTTTCCACCTGGAGAAAGGGAGAGCCAAGGGCTAGGTTGAGAGCCAAGTCAGAATCAGGCTCAGCAGAGTGAAACCCTTTACAGATCTGCGTGGACCACACAAAGAGAACTGAGAACTTGCATAAACTGGTTTCTCTATCTCTCTCTCTTCCTTTTTAAGATAGCATTGCCCTTCATACCGCTGGAAAGTGATCATCTCCATCTCAAGTGTAATAAATCAAGCCATAGCTAAATGGCACCTTTAGAGTAAGCAAGCCTGAATTTGTTTACATAGAGAAGTTCTACCTATTTAGAATCACATAAGCAGAAACTTTCCACATCCTCACTGTGACCACCCAGGAAAAAAATCAATTTTGAGCTCTTGAGAAGGGTTTTCTTAAATTTTGCTATTTATTGCAGGTAACATCTCTGAATTTTTTAAATTACTACAAATCATATCTCATTTCCCTCGTTACATATCATTACAGCAAATCATATTTTGACCTAAACAATCAATAACTAATGTTTTATGTGCTGTGCTGTGCTAAGTCACTTATGCTGTGTACAACACTTTGCAACCCTGTGAACATAGCCCACAAGGCTCCTCTGTCTATGGAACTCTCCAGGCAAGAATACTGGGATAGGTTGCCAGGCCCTCCTCCAGGATATCTTCCCAAAGCAGGGATGGAACCCACCTCTCTTGTCTTCTGCAGTGGCAGGCGGATTTTTTACCACTCGCACCAACTTGCAAACAGAAAAACAGAAGCTGATTTAATTATTCATAATAGAGGGTATTTAATACTGGAGATTGGTTACTCGGGTAATTGTCTGAGGTCACCAAATATTCTTAGGCTACAGTTTCAATTCAAGAAGATAATGTTACGTGACTTCCAGAGCCAGAGTCACTCTGTGGAATCTGGAACCCAGCGAACTTGATCAAAAGATGCTGGAGTCACTGAGCTAGATAGCAAAATACTGCACAGGAGAAATAGGACGGAAAGGAGTATCCTGATTTTTTCCTCTGTTCGCCTTTGAATATCTGCAGCTGCCTCCTCTTGGCCAGTCACAGTGAGAAGCTTGCTGTCATGGAAGCCAGGGAATTGCAGCTTGGAGGGATCAGCTTTCCTGTGATACAGAAGAAAGCTAGAGAAGGAAGCAACTGAGGGCAAACAGATAAGGATAAGCCAAGTCATGGGAGCAAGCACTATATTCAGCCAACCATATTGTTTCATGTCATGATAAAAGTGAAAATGAAGTAGTTCAGTTGTGTCTGACTCTTTGTGACCTTATGGACTTTAGCCCTGAAGGCCGTCAGGCTCCTCCATTCATGGGATTTTCCAGGCAAGAATACTGGAGTGTGTTGCCATTTTCTTCTCCAGGGGAGCTTTCCGAACCAGGGATCAAACTCAGGTCTTCCACATTGCAGGCAGACTCTACCCTCTGAGCCACAAGGGAATCACCTCCATGTCATGATATATGTGATAAAAAAATTAAGTCATAGAATTCAGAAGTATTGGGTTGGCCAAAAAGTTCCTTTGGGTTTCTCTGTAATGTATGGAGAAAGTGAACAAACTTTTTGGCAAAATCCCATACATGCTTGAGAAGATTAAAAAAAAAAAAAAAAAAAGCCAGATCAGTATTTCATCCAAGAGTTCTGAGTAACTTTAGTGATTCTAAGATTAGAACTTGGGAATATAACAAATAAGTAAGAATAAATAGTAAACAGCAAATAATAAAGAAGAATCTAGACAGAGAATTTTTCTATTTTGCAGGTAGTAAAGCCTTCATGGGGTGTTTATTTTGATACACTTATCTAAATGATACATTACACTGGAGGTGATTTCAGACTCAACGTTCAATTTATTGATCATGGTGCATGCTCAAAGATGCACTGTGTCTAAATTGCATCTGTGGCTTGCATTTACAAAGGCAGTGAGTAGGAGAGGAAGAAAGCACTGAAGTGACAGCATGGTCCTGCTGTGCCTTTTCTACGTTATTCAGAAGATAAAGCTAACAGCACTGCATTTCTCTTATTCTACACTTTCCTGCACAACTGTATGACTTTTCTTTTTGGTCTGTCTTCAATATTTATTATAATGATTCTAGCCCTAGAATTATTTTTTGATACTCAGTACATATTTTTTTTGATGAATAAATCATTTTGCTAAAATAGGACCTTTGTGCTATATAATTTTTTACTTATCAATATATTTTCAGTGCAGGAGACACAAGTTCAATTCCTGGGTCAGGAAGATCCTCTGGAGAAGGAAATGGCAACCCACTCCAGTATTCCCACCTGGAGAATCCCATGGACAGGGATACATGGCAGAATTGCAAGAGTTAGACATGACTTAGTGACTAAACCACCACCACCATATTTTGGATATCCTGCCATGACACTTTTAAACAGATAAAGAAAAAAAATAAAAGAGGAAAAAATAAAATAATATAAACAGATAAAGATACTGACATGTATATGCATAACTATAAAAGTACATATGTGTAAATACATGCCATAACCGTTTTTAATGACTGCATAGTTTTCCATTGTATAGATGAGCTGTCATGTCATGAAATCACTGTTTTTGATTGTAATTTTTTGAAATTTCTGTAACAATGTAATAAGTATCTCTAATCTTGTATGTTTCCTCACTTAAATTATTGCTAAGAATAAATTCCCAGAGCTGCAACTGCTAAGTCAAAAGGATTTTATTAGTCAGTTTAGTCTATATATTTTTTTCTATAGTAACAAACAACCCAAAAGATGTCAGCAGCTTATAACAGTTTTATCTCTTTTTCTCACAGACAGCTGCTGCAGCTGATGCTAAGTCACCTCAGTTGTGTCTGACTCTGTGCAACCCCATAGACGGCAGCCCACCAGGCTCCCCCATCCCTGGGATTCTCCAGGCAAGAATACTGGAGTGGGTTGCCATTTCCTTCTCCAATGCATACATGCATGCTAAGTCGCTTCAGTCGTGTCCGACTCTGTGCACCCCCATGGACAGCAGCCCACTAGGCTCCTCTGTTCATAGGATTCTCTAGACAAGAATACTGGAGTGGATTACCATTTCCTTCTCCCTCTCACAGACAGAGGAGAGCCTATATCTGGGACTTCTGGGGGAAAAAGAGATCAGTAACTACAATCTGATTTGGAAAACTTCTGTTCAGAAATCTCCCATATTAATATTACTCACAATTCACTATCCAGAGCCTGTGCCAGCATGAATCCAAAAGGACAGAAAAGCAAAATCCCCCTCCAGTGAAGAGCTCTACAGTAAAATTCTTTTAGGATAGAGAAGCAAGTATTTTGAACAATAATATATCAGAATTGCCCATAACAATATCCACTGCTAAGATAGCTACTATTATTGTAAAAAAGGGCATGAGTAAAGGTTGTCCTAGACTGAAAACAATGATTCTGAAAGAGAAAGAATATAAAATGTTCCAATTAATTCCTAGCAGGTAATTTAAAGCCATATAATGAAGAAGTAATATGGATGAAAGATCTTGTAGCTAGAAATAACACAGGATAATCATGTCCATTTCCACTTGGAAAAACAAATGCTCACCAAAATATGACCACCGTATATTTTCAACCCCCACCATTGGATGACCACAAGCCATAGTCATTGGCTTCTTGTCCAGATCTGTTCAGAAGAGCTTTGATTGTGTGCAGTGAAGTTGAACCATAAATGAGAGGCTTTGTAGCAAATAAACCAAACAACTTACTGATATGCTTGGATTTAGAGCTTCAAGTCAGGCTTCCCAGGTGGCTCAGTGGTAAAGAGTCTGCCTGCAACATGGGAGACACAGGTTTGATCCCAGGTTCAAGAAGATCCCCTGGAAAAGGAAATGGCAATCCACTCCATCATTCTTGCTTGGGAAGTTTCATGGACAGAGAAGCCTGGCAGGCTACAGTCCATGGGGTCACAAGAATCAGACACAACTCAGCAACTATACAACAACATAACTTCAAGTCATGTTTTTTTCTCTTGAAATGATATGGAGATAGTATCAGAGTAAACTAGGTAAGGAGAATAACTGACAGTTGATAGCCACACCTAAATAAAAGTAGAAACATCTGACCAGTAGAAGATAATTAAATCTCCTAAGGTTTAGAGCTAACCACTCTGGGGAAAGAAATTTTCCTATTTACGTTTCAAAGGCAAACAGAGATGCACAGAGAAGGCAAGAGTGAAAACAGAGATATGGGGGGTTTAGACATATGTTAACAACTTGGTTGTTAATTCATTATTGCCCCACTGGTAGTTGACAATAGGAGGAAGCATAAGTTCTGTTCAACAGGAGATTACATATTTTCACATTAATATAACCACAAGGATGGTTCTCTTTGAGTCTGTGAAGCTTTATGCTTATCCAAGAACAGGTATGTGGATGACAGACTCAGGGACATCCTTTTGATTGATTGGCTGAGTTTTGCTTATAAAGCATATCTGAATCTTATACTCCGAGGACAGATTAACACACAGCTCCCAAATCATTCTCTAGGCAGCCACTTCTAAGTATACTGCTTCCTACAGGTCGGAGGTTACAGAAGCCTAATTTTTCAATCCTTATCCTCTATGGGTTCCAACTACAAAAGGACACACCCAAGGATCTAAGTGAGGATTGTCTAAGTATCAATTGTCTAAAGCTGTGGCAGGAAGCATGCTTTCTTACAATGCTAATGTGGAAAATAGAGTAGGAGTTCTATTTTCCACCCCAAATACAACTAACACCCCTGCTGCTGTCAAAGAAGTCTGAGTTCTATACAGAAGGATTTAGATTGGGAAGGTATCTAAATATGCCAGTGTGGTTTCTGTTTGATAATTGGAAATAGAAGAAAAGAGCAGATGCTGTTCGAGAACAAGCTGGTGGGTGTGTGTGTGTGGGGGTGTGTGTGTGTGGGGGGGTGTGTGCGTGTCTGTGACAGAGAGAGAAAGAGAGTGGGGGGAGAGAGGGGTGAGGAGTGAGAAAAAGAGAAGATAGAAAGGAAACTGCTGATAATAAGAAAGGGAGGAAAAGTTTTCCATTTCTGGTTGAATGATGAGGGTGAAGAGGAAGTTTAGAAGTTTACCCAGTATGGTTCTTCACGAGATTAGAGAGAGTTTCCTTGTGGACATAAGAGAACAGTATTTTCCAAGGTAAAAGTTTCAATATCCAGAACCACTTTATTCTTAAAAGAGGGAAGATGTTCTAGAAAAATATTCAGTGAGAACTTAGTAGTATCACTTGTGTAAGAGTTGCTTATATCACAGTAATATGTATTAATGGTACTAGATCACACTTTCATTTCTGTATCTAGAGCCAAAGAGAGCTGTTTTCACAAATGTAGGAAATTAGAATTCCAGCCAGCCCTCCCTTCCAGACCACATTAAGCAGGGTGTTGAAAGCTCTTTGAGAGAAGCAGAGACTGGAAAATCTAAAAATATAATTTGAAGAAGGGAGTACTGAGTTATTAACTTCTTCCAATCATGAGTAAAGTTTGTGAGGTAAAAGCAACACCCTGTATTCCTTGATGATTAACCACACTGCACAGATGTTAGTTCTTTGACATTTTTATTAAGATCCACAAACTATTGTTACCCTGAACATAACAACATTGGACAGAAGCAGCTGGGAAAATAAAACATCACCATCATAGCACTATCCAAATGGATGCTTCCAATGTGCAAGCTGTCACTAGAGGCTGGAATGTGTTAGGCATGGTGGACTACCATTGAACGTGTCCTTCCTAAATGCATCCTTGGACCAGTCTTGAGCAAAACCAGTGACAGTTAAAAGTCGCTGGCTTCCTGATGGCTCAGTGGTAAAGAATTTGCCCAAAATGCAGTAGATACAGGAGACACGAGTTTGAGCCTTGGTTCAGGAAGATACCCTGGAGGAGGAAATGGCAACCCACTCCACTATTCTTGCCTGAAAATTTCCATGGACAGAGGAGTCTGGTGGGCTGCAGACCAAAGTGCTGCAAAGGGTCCAACATGACTGAGCACCCGAGCAACACCTCTGAGCCTTTTTTTCTTGGTTACTTACAATCTGCTCTTAGTGGCATTATTGGTCCATTTGGAGTTATACTGGGAAATTTCTTTGTAGCAAATCCACCACCTTTTATTTCATCATCTGATACTTGCTAAAACTATTAAAAAATCAGTGCAATTTGACATGAATTTATTGAATGTTACTAAATACCTGCGATGGTGCAGGAGCACTGCTGAGAGGAGCTACCCCACGTCCAGGGTCAGGGGAGGTGGCCGAGAGGAGCTACCCCACGTCCAGGGTCAGGGGAGGTGGCCGAGAGGAGCTACCCCACGTCCAGGGTCAGGGGAGGTGGCCGAGAGGAGCTACCCCACATCCAAGGTGAGGAGCAGTGGCTGCACTTTGCTGGAGTGGCTGTGAAGAGATATCCCACGTCCAAGATAAGAGAAACCCAAGTAAGATGGTAGGCACTGAGAGAGGGCATCAGAAGGCAGACAGACTGAAACCACAATCACAGACAACAGGCCAATCTGATCACACAGACCACAGCCTTGTCTAACTCAACGAAACTAAGCCATGCCGTGAGGAGCCACCCAAGACGGGCAAGTCATGGTGGAGAGGTCTGACAGAATGTGGTCCAGGAGAAGGATATGGCAAACCACTTCAGTATTCTTGCCTTGAGAATCCTATGAAGAGTATGAAAAGACAAAAAGATAGGACACTGAAACTCCCCAGGTTGGTGGGTGCCCAGTATGCTACTGGAGATCAGTGGAGAAATAACTCCAGAAAGAATGAAGGGATGGAGCCAAAGCAAAAGCAACACCCAGTTGTGGATGAGACTGGTGATAGAAGCAAGGCTCGATGCTGTAAAGAGCAGTATTGCATAGGAACCTGGAATGTTAGGTCCATGAATCAAGGCAAATTGGAAGTGGTCAAACAGGAGATGGCAAGAGTGAACATCAACATTCTAGGAATCAGTGAACTAAGATGGACTGGAATGGGTGAATTGAACTTGAATGACCATTATATCTACTACTGTGGGCAGGAATCCCTTAGAAGAAATGGAGTAGCAATTATAGTCAATAAAAGAGCCCCAAATGAAGTACTTAGATTCAATCTCAAAAATGGTTTCCAAGGCAAACCATTCAATATCATGGTAATCCAAATCTGTGCCCCAACAAGTAACACTGAAGAAGCTGAAGTTGAACAGTTCTATGAAGACCTACAAGACCTTCTAGAACTAACACCCCAAAAGATGCCATTTTCATTATAGGGGACTAGAAAATGCAAAACTAGGAAGTCAAGAAACACGTGGAGTAACAGGCAAATATGGCCTTGGAATACAGAGTGAAGCAGGGCAAATGTTAATAAAGTCCTGCCAAGAGAATACACTGATCATAGCCAATACCCTCTTTCAACAACACAAGAGAAGACTCTACACATGGACATCACCAAATGGTCAACACCGAAATCAGACTGATTATATTCTTTGCTGCCAAAGATGGAGAAGCTCTATACAGTCAGCAAAAACAAGACCAGGAGCTGACTGTGGTTCAGAAAATGAACTCCTTATTGCCAAACTCAGATTGAAATTGAAGAAATGGTAGGGACCTAACAGAAGCAGAAGATATTAAGAAGAGGTGGCAAGAATACACAGAACTGTACAAAAAAGGTATTCACGACCCAGATAATCACAAAGGTATGCACTCACACTCACCTAGAGCCAGACATCCTGGAATGTGAAGTCATGTGGGCCTTAGAAAGCATCACTACGAACAAAGCTAGTGGAGATGATGGAATTCCAGTTGAGTTATTTCAAATCCTAAAAGATGATGCTGTGAAAGTGCTGAACTCACTATGTCAGCACATTTCGAAAACACAGCAATGAACACAGGACTGGAAAAGTCAGTTTTCATTCCAATCCCAAAGAAAGGCAATGCCAAAGAATGTTCAAACTACCACACAATTGCACTCATCTCACATGCTAGTAAAGTAATGCTCAAAATTCTCCAAGCCAGGCTTCTGCAATATGTGAACCATGAACTTCCAGATGTTCAAGCTGGTTTTAGAAAAGGCAGAGGAACCAGAGATCAAACTGCCAACATCTGCTGGATCATCGAAAAAGCAAGAGAGTTCCAGAAAAATATCTATTTCTGCTTTATTGACTATGCCAAAGCCTTTGACTATGTGGGTCACAATAAACTGGAAAATTCTTCAAGAGATGGGAATACCAGACCACCTGACCTGCCTCTTGAGAAACCTGTATGCAGGTCAGGAAGCAACAGTTAGAACTGGACATGGAATGACAGACTGGTTCCAAATAGGAAAAGGAGTATGTAAAGGCTGTATATTGTCATCCTGCTTATTTAACTTATATGCAGAGGACACCATGAGAAGTGGTGGGCTGGAAGAAGCACAAGCTGGAATGAAGATTGGTGGGAGAAATATCAGTAACCTCAGATATGCAGATGACACCACCCTTATGGCAGAAAGTGAAGAGGAACTCAAAAGCCTCTTGATGAAAGTGAAAGTGGAGAGTGAAAAAGTTGGCTTAAAGCTCAACATTCAGAAAACGAAGATCATGGCATCCAGTCCCATCACTTCATGTCAAATAAATGGGGACACAGTGGAAAATGTGGCTGACTTTATTTTTCTGGGCTCCAAAATCAATGCTGATGTTGATTGTCAGCCATGAAATTAAAAGATGCTTACTTCTTGGAAGGAAAGTTATGACCAACCTAGACAGCATATTAAAAAGCAGAGGCATCACTTTGTCAACAAAGGTCTGTTTAGTTAAGGCTATGGTTTTTCCAGTAGTCATGTATGGATGTGAGAGTTGGACTATAAAGAAAGCTGAGTGCTGAAGAATTGATGCTTTTGAACTGTGGTGTTGGAGAAGACTCTTGAGAGTCCCTTGGACTGCAAGGAGATCCAGCCAGTCCACCCTAAAGGAGATCAGTCCTGGGTGTTCATTTGAAGGACTGATGTTGAAACTGAAACTCCAATACTTTGGCCACCTGATGCAGAGATGACTCATTTGAAAAGACCCTGATGCTGGAAAAGAGGGCAGGAGGAGAAGGGGATGACAGAGGATGAGATGGTTGGATGGCCTCACTGACTCAATGGACATGGGTTTGGATGTACCCTGGGAGTTGGTGATGGACAGGGAGGCCTGGTATGCTGTGGTTCGTGGGGTCGCAAAGAGTCAGACATGACTGAGTCAGTCTGAGTGTGTCTGTCAGTGTGACACACCTATTACGGTGTGTCAATCTTTTGGTAATTAGAAAGAGCTATAAAGAATATTCTTGCAGAAGAGACCTCTCATGATATCAGTTACTTAAAGAAAGCCTGGCTATTATTTAGGTAGATTGATCAACATTGTGAAAATGAGAATTGAAGAGACAGGTTATTAGATGCCAAGTAATACCACCCTTATATGTTCTCACAAAAGTTGCAGAATAAGTTATTAATATATGGAAATCCATGTGTTATTACCAAATATATAGGAATTTCCCTATCATTGGTAAATCTGTTGGATACTTTGTTGTTGTTTAGTCACTAAGTCATATCTGACTCTTTTACTTTATGAAAGAATAGTTTCTCACCATCGCCAATAATCAATTTTCATGTACAAGTTAAAGGGAGATTTAGAGCCATGTTTCTAATAGGATGTCACTCCTCCAAACTCTTGCTTGTCTTAGGGCAAACCCATATAATCCAAGTAGCAAGAGAACCTTCACATAACATAACATCCAAAAGGCAAGCATCAGGAAAGACAAAGCCACATGGAAAAGTTTGAGTATACCTAGAAGACAATAATTGAACACTATTTAGAAAAGGAGAATGCTCAGTTTTTAAAATTCCATTATAGGATATTCTGTCAAATAATCAATGTAGTATATGCAGTGTTTGAAAATTGAGCTCTGGAATCAGAGCTCAATTTTAATCTAAATTCCACCTCCTACTACGTGTATACTCTTAAACTCATATTTTCTTTAGGTTCACTTTTCTCTAAAATAAGAACCTATATCAAACTAAAAGAGAGGCAGTATAGGTTAAAATAGTGAATCCATAGCCTAGCTAAAGGAGCATAATAAAACTTAGACATTGAATGAAATGATGACATAAATATCTTCTTGTCTAGATTACTGGCTGCTCAATGGAAGGAATCATACCTTACTTATTTTTGTGTCCCAGGACCAAACATTATGTTTAAAGAGCACAGCTAATGTTCCATGTTACTGTTGTTCACTCACTAAGTCCTGTCCGACTCTTTGTGACCCCATGGACTACAGCACTCCAGGCTTCCCCTCCTTCACTATCTCTCAGATAGTGCAGGTTTGCTCAAACTCACATCCACTGAGTCAGTGATGCTATCTAACCATCTCAACCTCTGCCACCCTTTCCTTGCCTCTTGCCTTTTAATCTTTCCCAGCATCAGGGTCTTCTCAAATCAGTTGGTTCTTCGCATCAGGTGGCCGACGTATTGGAGCTCTAGCTTCAGCATCACTCCTTCCAATGAATATTCAGGTTTGATTTCCTTTAAGATTGACTGGTTTGAGCTCCTTGCAGTCCAAGGGACTCTCAAGAGTCTTCTCCAGCACTACAATGCAAAAACATCAGTCCTTCGGTGCTCAGCCTTCTTTATGGTCCAACTCTCACATTCATACATGACTACTGGTAAAACCATAGTCTTGATTATATGGAACTTTGCATCAAAGTTATGTCTCTGCTTTTTAATATGCTATCTAGGTTTGTCGTAGCTTTCCTTTCAAGGAGCAAGCGTCTTTTAATTTCATGGCTGCAGTCACTGTCAGCAGTGATTTTGGAGCTCAAGAAAATAAAATCTGTCACTTTTTTGATGCTCTATCCCTGTTTTTTAAGATGAATGGGTGATGTATTAACACAATTATATGCAATATAATGACAAAATACTATGAATTCAGTGAAAATATAAAGAAACTCAATTTTATTTCTTTCCATATTATTTAACATCCTAGATTCAATCCAAGTTTTTACTTTTTATCAAATATGGTTAATTTGACTTATACAGAAATTTGAAGAGAAATATAGTCATCCAAACTCTCTGGGTAGGATATCTGACCATAAGAGTGACTGCAGTAGGCTGAAAAAAGAATGGCTTCTTAAAAATATGTTCACTTTCTGATCTCTGAAAGCTATGAATATTATGTGACAAAAAAGTGAATGTTACCTTAAATGGTAAATAATGTGATTACATTAAAATTCTTGAGACAAGAAACTTATTCTCGATTAAAGGTGGATCCTAAATGCCAGCACAATTATCCTTATAAGAGAGACACAGCGTGCTGTGTGCTTACTCAGTTGCATCTGACTCTGTGACCCTCTGTAGCCCACTAGGCTCCTCTGTCCATAGGATTCTACAAGAAAAATACTGGAGTGAGTTGCCTTCCCCTCCTTTAGCGGATCTTCCCGACCCAGGGACCAAACCCACATCTCCTGTATTGCAGGCAGGTTCTTCACCTACTGAGACACCGGGGAAGCCCAAAAAAGGTACAGAGTAGAGTTAAATACGAACATAGGAAAGGCAACAAGAGGATGAAGGACTGGAGTGATACAACCACAAAGCAAAAACTGCAGAGCATCTCCCGGGAGCTAAAGGAAGCAGGACTGGGTTCTTTTTCAAGGACTCTGTAGGGAGTGTGGCCTGACAGCATCCTGATTTCAGAATTCTGGCTTTCAGAACTGAGAAAACTGGTCTCTATTGTTTTAAGCCACCAAGATTGTGGTAATTTGTTACGCCAGCCCTGGCAAACCAACACACACTCAAAGTCCCTGGGCTCATGTTTGAAAGTACTTCCTCTATATCTGATACATGGATGAAAGGGATTCTCTAGGACTCAAGTGTTCTTAAAACACTGGCTAAGAGAAGAGAAGTTCTGGATATAGAGACAGTTTATAATTTATCCCCATCCTGTTCAACTCTGGGGAATACAGTGTGGAGATTTGTCCATGGTGAACACACAGGGCTTGGGAATAATGGGAAGAAGAAAAACACAAATTTTTTAAGAATCTTAAAAATTCCTTTAGAACCCACCTGAGTAATTCAGGTTAAGTTGCCTACTTCCGAAGCATGGATAAAAAATCTGGAGCTGACTTTCTTAGGCACTTGTTCTTGTCACTTAACAAAATCACTGGTAGAGATTTTCTAAGTTACACACTTAATGAATTAGACTCTCTGGAAAATGGGACCTAGACCTTTGTGGTTCCCGAGGTAGGATCTGGGTAAAGAACAGAAAGTATTCCTTTGACTGCAGAAAACAATTATCTTTACATATCCTTAGTGATAGAAAGTCAACTTTAAAAGGGATTGCCCTAGAGAAATAGGATGGAAAAGAACAAACTGTATCCCTAACATTTCAGTGACATGCCATCTACCTTTACTTGAAAACCAAGTACAGGCTCAGGTACAGAATATTCCATTAGTCAACTCAAACAAAGCTGTGTCTCATTAACTTCCCATTTTAGTCTTCCATTCTATAACCTTCTTTATAACCAGACTATATGAGAGGTAATGGTCAATAGAGAAAGAAAAATAGAAGGGCTCTTAACTCATAACAAGAGCCTCTTAACTTTGACCAGACTGAATATAAACTTCACTTTCCTTTTATTCATGGTTACAAATGTAGTTTACTAAATTCTTTGGTCCATTTATCATGTTCTATTTCAAATCAACAGATACACCATTGAGAAATTGTTTGGGTTTTTGTTAGTATTAAACAAACTAACAAAATGTATCCTCTCTATTCATCTCTAATGATGAATTGGATAATCTAACAAGTATCAGCAATAAGTGAACTGTGAACTTCCAGATGTTCAAGCTGGTTTTAGAAAAGGCAGAGGAACCAGAGATCAAATTGCCAACATCTGCTGGATCATCGAAAAAGCAAGAGAGTTCCAGAAACACATCTATTTCTGCTTTATTGATTATGCCATAGCCTTTGACTGTGTGGATCACAATAAACTGTGGAAAATTCTTTAAGAGATGGGAACATCAGACCACCTGATCTGCCTCTTGAGAAACCTATATGCAGGTCAGGAAGCAACAGTTAGAACTGGACATGGAACAACAGACTGGTTCCAAATAGGAAAAGGAGTATGTCAAGGCTGTATATTGTCACCCTGTTTATTTAACTTACATGCAGGGTACATCATGAGAAATGCTGGACTGGAAGAAGCACAGGCTGGAATCTAGATTGCCGGGAGACATATCATTAACATCAGATATGCAGATGACACCACCCTTATGGCAGAAAGTGAAGAGGAACTAAAAAGCCTTTTGATGAAAGTGAAAGAGGAGAGTGAAAAAGTTGGCTTAAAGCTCAACATTCAGAAAACGAAGATCATGGCATCTGGTCTCATCACTTCATGGGAAATAGATGAGGAAACAGAGGAAACAGTGTCAGACTTTATCTTTTTGGGCTCCAAAATTACTGAAGATGGTGACTGCAGCCATGAAATTAAAAGATGCTTACTCCTTGGAAGAAAAGTTGACCAACCTAGATAGCATATTCAAAAGCAGAGACATTAGTTTGCCGACTAAGGTCCAGATGTCTAGTCAAGGCTATAGTTTTTCCTGTGGTCACGTATGGATGTGAGAGTTGGACTGTGAAGAAGGCTGAGTGCTGAAGAATTGATGCTTTTCAACTGTGGTGTTAGAGAAGACTCTTGAGAGTCCCTTGGACTGCAAGGAGATCCAACCAGTCCATTCTGAAGGAGATCAGCCCTGGGATTTCTTTGGAAGGAATGATGCTAAAGCTGAAACTCCAGTACTTTGGCCACCTCATGCAAAGACTCATTGGAAAAGACTGATGCGGGAGGGATTGCAGGCAGGAGGAAAAGGGGATGACAGAGAATGAGATGGCTGGATGGCATCACTGACTCGATGGATGTGAGTTTGAGTGAACTCCGGGAGATGGTGATGGACAGGGAGGCCTGGTGTGCTGTGATTCATGGGGTCGCAAAGAGTCGGACACGACTGAGCGACTGAACTAAACTGAACTGAACTGAACTGAACAAGTATCTTGGGAATATTTTCATTTACTAAGCATCTGCCTTGTACATAGCAATCTTGCACCAAAGCTTGGACTTTGAAATCAAACAGAACTGGGTTCAAAGCTTGGCCCAAACATTGATGCTATATGACTTCCAGCAAGTTGCTAAAATATCTAAGCCTTGTTTTATTTTCCATAAAATAAGATTATTAAATTTCCTTTATTAAAGTAATTATAGGTACAAAGCACCAAATGCATAGTAACCACTCAGTCAGTCTAAGTTCTTTTTCTTGTTATGAGTTAAATGAACAGAAATCTAGGTGCTCTCCCAAGAGGTTAATGGTAAAAGCTGACAGTCACTGGAAGATAATTAGTTAAGTTCAGAGAAAATCTATCCAGCTAAAGATATTATTTTTCTTAGTGTCCAATACCAGCCTGTTACAAGAACTGAGGTCACAGAATTACCCAGAATGCAAGCTAGATTAAGAATCAGACTCAATAAAACATAAAATTAATATTTAGTTCTGCTGCTTTCTTGGACACCCAACAAAACTCTCAAATGAGGCAGTGGCTTTTGAGCCTAACTAACTATTTGAGACATACAAACCAATTTTGTTTATAGAATGAATCATCTTCTGGGACTAGCTGCTCTTTTAATGTGTAAGCATGAATCATAAAGTCATTCGTAACAACAGTGAAATCAAGACAAGATTAAAATGAAGAAATTCTCTCATACACATATACAAGTCTCCTCTCTTAATAACAGCAATCCTGAAAACCAACGCTCCTAACTTGAAAATATCCATTTCCTTATTGTAGAGGAACATATTGTTATCCATCAGGTAGTAACATGAATACACCTTTCCCTTTCCCTGTAAATCTTTCCCTACAACTTCCTTTTCTCTGTAAATATTTTCTTGGGATGATCTTCCTTGAACCAAAATCTCCCCTTGTGTTAGTTAATGCAACAAAGTTAGAAAGTACACAGTTCAAACTCCAGATGCATGCTCTTCTCCAAACTATAAAAGGAAGGAGATATGCTGCTGCAGAATTATGTCTTGGTACTACTGTGCCATGGAGAATTTAGTTCTATGGGTGAATGTCCATTCTAATTTGCTGGAAATTGCAAAGATCAATGAAGAAGGCCAAGAAAGAAAGTGAACATGGACCTAGGATTTTGAGAAAGAGTCCAGAGTTTTAGCGACAAACAAAAATCACAATGAGAAGGCATTTTATAACATGAAATAGGAAAGACACTAATTATATCTTTTATTAATACAGGTAACATAATAAGGATTGTTTGACAAAGCTACATGGTAGGGTCCATATTAATTTTATATCTCTACAACATCTTTAGATTTATAAAAAAAAACAATTTGCTGTAGATGCATAGACGTCAAGAAATCACAGTATCTCTTAGATTTTTATCAGAAGGTTTTTATATATGGATAAGTATCAAATAAAAGATAAGCTATGTTATTCCATTACCTTCACCAGAGACAAATAAATCTGTTACAAGTAAACATGAGTAATTTTCATAATAAATAAGCAGACCAAAAGTCAATGTCTTTACAAATTGGACTTCAATGCCATGGCTCCCACCCTTACCTCCTGGCCTCTCTGCCATCATCTCCTATTGTTCTCCTCCTCACTCATTCTGCTCACTTCACTCCAGGCATGTTGGCTTCCTGGTTGTTGCTCAAACATTCAGAACACTCTACTACTTCCCAGTACTACAGAACTTCTGTTCCCTTCCCCTGGGCCACTTTCCCCCCAGATATCTGTGTGCTTTGCTTCCTTACTTCCCTTAGATCTTGACCCCAATATTTTCTTCCTGATATCCTGATCACCCTATGTAAAACAACAATGTACCTTTTCAGTATTTCCCATCCCTTCTTCCCTGCTCAATTCATCCCATTGGCTTTTATTGTCCATAAGTTCAATGACATCAGGGATTTTTTTATTTGTTTGTTTACTAGTGTGTCCTTAGTGTTCAAAATGATTTTGGCACATGTAAGTCATCAAAAATATCTGTTGGATAAAGCAGATTGCCCAGTTGTGCTTCCAGGTTCAATTATATTCATAAAATATTTTAGCTACTCTTGTTCTAAACAACGTGTGGGTACAGTGTTGAAACCCAAGGAGGACTTCAAAGAATGCAGGACAGAGCCTGTGTCAGGCACTTGCAAACAGAGGCTGGGACTAAGAGCAAATTTCAGCAGTCAGTGCTGTTGCAGCAGAGATGGGAGTTAGGTGGATCAGCCCAGAGCACCTGCAAGATGGCAGCCTGGGCACTGATGAGCATTAGATTCCTGTAGGATACTAGGTGGTGGAGGGCAGGTTGAACTCGAGTTTGGGAGACATGGGCTCTCTCTCTGATAAGATGCAAGTTTGGGAGCCCATTGGGTAAACTTTCCAAGTCTCAGTTTCCTCTGCTAAACATGGAAATCAACCAGATGAGTGATTTTAAAACTTTCTTAGAGTAATGAAAATAAACAAAAATAAACAAATTGGACCTAAGTAAACATAAAAGCTTTTGCACATTAAACCATAAACAAAATGAAAAGACAGTCCTCAGAATGCAAGAAAATATTTGCAAATGAAGCAGTGGACAAAGTATTAATCTCCAAAATATACAAACAGTTCATGTACTTCAATATAAAAAAAAAAAAACTCACCCAATCAAAAAATGGGCAAAAGATCAAAATAGACATGTCTCCAACAAAGATACACAAATGGCCAAGAAGCACATGAAAAAATGCTCAACATCACTAATTACTAAAGAAATGCAAGTTAAAACTACAATGAGGTATCACCTCACACAGGTCAGAATGGTTACCATCAAAAAATCTACAAATAATAAATGCTAGAGGGGGTGTGTAAAAAAAGGGAGCCCTTTTGCACTGTTGATGGGAATATAAATTGATACAGCCAATACAGAGAACACTATGGAAAACTAAAAATAGATTTACCATATGATCCTGCAATCCCACTCCTGGGCACATACCCTGAGAAAACCATAGCGCAAAAAGACACATGCACCCCAATGTTCACTGTAGCATTATTTACAGTAAACAGGACAGGGAAGCAACCTAAGTGTTCATCAGAGGAATGGATAAAGAAGTAGATGCAACTGAATATTAATCAGTCATAAAAAGGCATGAAACTGGGTCATTTGTAGAGATGTGAATGGACCTAGAGTCTGCCATACAGAGTGAAGTAAGTCAGAAAGAGAAAAACAAATATCATACATTAATGCATGATGGAACTGTGGTGTTGGAGAAGACTCTTGAGAGTCCCTTGGACTGCAAGGAGATCCAACCAGTCCATCCTAAAGGAGATCAGTCCTGGGTGTTCATTGGAAGAACTGATGTTGAAGCTGAAACTCCAATATTTTGGCCCCCTAATGTGAAGAGCTGACTTTTTTTAAAAGAAAAATGGTACAGATGAACCTATTCGAAGGGCAGGAATAGAAACCTAGACACAGAGAATGGACGTGTGGTGGGAAGAGGAGAGTGGGATGACTTGGGAGATTAGGTTTTGCATAAATATAATACTGTGTGTAAAACAGATGGCCAGTGGGATTCTGCTGTGTAGCACCAGGAGCTCAGCTCAATGCTCTGTGATGACCTAGAAGGGTGGGATGGAGGCAGGGAGGTCCACAACAGAGAGGAGACACACACACACACACACACACACAAATACAGCTGATTCACTTCGTTTTTCAGCAGAAACTAACACAACATTGTAAAGCAATCACTATTGAAAACAAAGAGAAGTGTAGCTGTTCAGGGGATTGTGGTCATCAGCAATGACCTGATGCACTGACCTTCCCCCTTACCTGCCTTTATTACAATGATCACTGAGGCACTTCCATACAGTCCCTGAGAAAACAGATCAGAGCCTGAAAACCCTGGCTTGGAAGTCACCTCAGGCCATATCATTTCAATTGTCTTCTTCTAAAGAAAAGATAGTATTAATTGGATGGAAAAAGAATATAAAGAATTGATTACAAAAGCAAGTTTAGGCAAAGGTCAGAAATGTCCTTTTCAAAAGACAATTCGCATCAGTTCAGTCCAGTCGCTCAGCTGTGTCCAACTCTTTGTGACCCCTGGACTGCAGCATGCCAGACCTCTCTGTCCATCACCAACTCCCAGAGTTTACTGAAACTCATGTCCATTGAGTCAGTGATGTCATCCAACCATCTTATCCTCTGCTGTCCTCTTCTCCTCCCACCTTCAATTTTTCCCAGCATCAGGGTCTTTTAAAAAAAGTCAGCTCTTCACATTAGGGGGCCAAAATATTGGAGTTTCAGCTTCAACATCAGTTCTTCCAATGAACACCCAGGACTGATCTCCTTTAGGATGGACTGGTTGGATCTCCTTGCAGTCCAAGGGACTCTCAAGAGTCTTCTCCAACACCATAGTTCCATCATCAATATGTAATTCTGCTAATGTCCCTTCTCGAAATATATTTTTATTAATATACAACACACAGATACCTGGATTATTTCCAGATTTATTAATATTAAACATATTTTGAAATACAGAGCAATCGATTTTCATATGGCAGCTCACAAAATCCTCCCAAATTTGCTTTGTAGGTAACACAGACCATAAAGCTAAGAATGTCATACAGGGAAATGTTTTGACTTGTTTATCTAAGTCCAAAGCTTGAAATCAAGCTATATGAAATCATTCTATATACATAATGCTATTTCAATTCTCTCAAGTTATTTAAATCAACAAACCTATCATTATTTATCACACCATTTTAAATCACTTCTGAGTATTAAGTTCAGTTCAGTTCAGTCACTCAGTAGTGTCCGACTCTTTGCGACCCCATGAATCGCAGCACGTCAGGCCTCCCTGTCCATCACCAACTCCCAGAGTTCACTCACACTCACGTCCATTGAGTCGGTGATGCCATCCAGCTATCTCATTCTCTGTCGTCCCCTTCTCCTCCTGCCCCTAACGCCTCCCAGCATCAGAGTCTTTTCCAAGGAGTCAGTTCTTTGCATCAGGTGGCCAAAGTACTGGAGTTTCAGCTTTAGCATCAGTCCTTCCAATGAACACCCAGGACTGATCGCCTTCAGAATGGATTGGTTGGATCTCCTTGCAGTCTCAGGGACTCTCAAGAGTCTTCTCCAACACCACAGTTCAAAATCATCAATTTTTTGGCGCTCAGCTTTCTTCACAGTCCAACTCTCACATCCATACATGACCACTGGAAAAACCATAGCCTTAAAAAACAGAATAAATTTGTTGGCTAGGCAACCTAAAAACTACTTGAAGGTGAATGAATCCTCTGTCACATTCATTGTTGTAATCCTTCAAAACCCAGTTTACCAACTGACTTGAAATTTGAAGGGACTGGTGATTTCCAGGAGAGCCTCTAAGTAGCCTTGTAATGTGGTGTTTGCTCTGACATTTCCCATATGCTAAGTCCTTGGCTTTATGATTCAGAACTCTGATTCTGTCAGTATAATGGGAGAGGTTCATCTCTTAAACACCGTCTTAGATGAACTAGGCTTACAAGAGGTGAATGTACACAAATTAGGCACTTAAATATCAATCCACAGTAAGTACTTTAGCAAGCATGGATCCAGACAGGTTAACAAGACCAGCATATTCTCTCCTTCCAGGCAAAGTGGAAAATTCCATAGAAAGCTAAATTAAAATCACAAGGTTGCTTTGAATGCATGGAAATCAGTTGTGGGTTTTGAACATATAACATGTAAAGGTTACTCTATAAGGAGAGATTAAGTAGTTGTGTAAATTTATCCAGGCTTTTGGTGCTAGAAACTTAAAGAGAGTTCATATCTGTTTATCTCCAAACTATGTCCTATTTTAATAAATGTGACTCTATATTTGATGTCATGAGAGATAAAAAGAAAGTAATTTGCCCCCAGAGAGATTATAAGCTCACTGGGTAAAAGTGAAAGTGCTAGTTGCTCAATGATGTCCAACTCTTTGTGACCCCTTAGACTGTAGCCTGCCAGGCTCCTCTGTCCATAGAATTTTCCAGGCAAGAATACATGAGTAGGTTGCCGTTTTCTTCTCCAGGGCATCTTCCCAACCCAGGGATTGAATCCCGGTCTCTTGCATTGCAGGAAGATTCTTTCACCATCTGAGCTACCAGGGAAGCCCAATCTCACTGGGTAATCAATGTTAATATTTTTATACTATCAGAAAATATTATTAATATAAAATAATACATAATTAACATCCAAGGTTCAGATGATAATGATGGTAAGAGAAAGTACAATGAAATCCAGAGGAGTCAAGGAAATGCTTCAAAAAGAAGTCAGAACATATTTTGGTGAGAATACTATAGGTAAAAATCCTGCCTAGAGATCTATCAAAACCCTTTACTTTCACTCATGTTTGAATTCACAGCCACTCATAGGAAGACAGAGCAGGAATAAGTTTGGGAATGAAAACTCTTATAGTGTAAGTTTGTTTTTACAAAGGCTCATCCGTACATAGTAAACATCAGTAAAAATGCTATACTGCAATACTGTGGTCTTCCCCCAAATACATGGCATCATGATTAATGAGTAGCAATTAACTTTAGTTGTCTGTGTTCTTGTTTTTCAATCACAAATCCAGCTGGGAAGCAAAAGGTATGTGTAATTTTTCATTATAGCAAAGTTATCAGAAAGTAAGAGGTTCTCAGGGGTTTCCCTGATGGCTCAGCAGGCAAACAATCTGCCTGCAGTGCAGGAGATGTGGGTTCAATCCCTGGATGAGGAAGATCACCTGGAGGAGGAAATGGCAACCCACTCGAGTATCCATGCCTGGGACATCCCATGGACAGAGGGACCTGCCAGGCTACAAATCAACGGGTCACAAAGAGTTGGATACAACTGAGCACAAGCACAGACAGAAGACGTTAGCAATCTATGAGATTGTGCCTTCCAGAGGTCCTTTGGTAATGCATCCAAAGATACCTTTTTTAGTCTCTATTGGAGTGGCAGAAGATGCCACTGGAAAATGGTAAGGTGAAGGTGAAGTCGCTCAGTCGTGTCCAATTCTCTGCGACCCCATGGACTGTGGACTGTAGGCTACCAGGCTTCTCCATCCATGGGATTCTCCAGGCAAGAATACTGAAGTGGTTTACCATTTCCTTCTCCAGGGGATCTTCCCAACCCAGGGATCAAACCTGGGTCTCCCGCATTGGAGGCAGACACTTTAACCTCTGAGCCACCAGGAAAGTAAGTAGAGTCCAAATACCTTACAGCATCCTTGATGCATCGGACAGCATCAAATGCAGAATTATTTGATATGAAGTTTTCATCATACTGAAGTTGAAAAAAACAGACAGAGGTTAAAAAAAGATGTATCCTATGATATGTTACCAGAGCCCAGCCCTCACAAACATTGAAGGTCCCACTTCAGATTCTTCTTGTTCTTGCTATCAACATACACCTGACTTGATTCTGATTTTTATTTTAGGGATCATGGGTTGAGTTAGGCAGGAAGAATTAAGTGTATATATGCAAAACAAAGGGGCTTCCCTGGAACCTCAGCTGGTAAAGAATCCACCTGCAATGCAGGAGACCCTGGTTTGATTCCTGGGTCAGGAAGATCCCCTGAGAAGGGATAGGCTACCCCTCCAGTATCCTGGGCTTCCCCTGTGGCTCAGATGGTAAAGACTCCACTGCAATGCAGAAGACCTGGGTTCAATCCCTGGGTTGGGAACATCCCCTGGAAAGGGCATGGCAACCCACTCCAGTATTCTTTCCTGGAGAATTCCATGGACAAAAGACCCTGGCAGGCTACAATCCGTGGGGTCACAAAGAGTCGGACATGACTGAACAACTAAGCATAGCACAGCACAGTACATGCAAAAAAAAAAAAAAATCCATCTTGGCCTGTAGGTCACTGAATGGGATTATAGTAAAGTTGTTGGGTATTTTAAAAGATGTCTGCATAGAATGTATTCTTCTCTTGCTATTCACATTCAATATGAAAATAAATGTAGAAGACTTAGGCCAAAGATGTACACTGTTATGTTCATCAGGAAAAGGAAGAGGAAAATGTTTAGTGATTAAAATAATTTTGTAAGAGAAGGAAGAATGTCCAAATATGAATGCTAAAACACAAGGATCTAAATAAAGATGTCTTCATGTTGGTACTGAATCCTCAGCTTTTCAACACTGCTGACACCTATGTTTTTCATTGACTCTTACTGAGATGGACAGAAAAAAAGTATAATTTTTAAGATGGGAAAAGATCAATCCAAGAAATCTAACTAGCATCTCCAAAGATACTTTTTTTTTTAATTCCACATTAAGCCATGTATGAAGTTATTTAGTACAAAACTTGAAGATACAAGAAGATGCAATAAGAAAGTATGAAGAGGAATAAAACACAAGATGGATAAAGAAATATTTGAATTCACAGGAATCAAAAAGAAATGTAATTCTTAAATGGAAAGAAATGGTCATATTTTCTCCCAGGAAATAATAAAAAGAGAGCTATAGTGTTAGTGAAAAAGAGATTAAAACCCAGAAAATCTGATTACTCCATGACTGCTGACTATAAGAGTATGAGATAATATATAGGCTTCACATCTTCCAGAAACCCAAATCACAAGCACAGTTGCACCGCTTGCTGGCACATTTACTTTTCTTTGCTCAGGACAACCTTTCCATAAGACATGAAACTTCCTAGAAGAGCTATTCCACATTCAGTATCGCGTGATCTGTCTTTAAGTGACCAAATGTTGTTGTTCAGTCACTCAGTCCTTTCCAACTCTGCAACCCCATGGACTGCAGCATGCCAAGCTTCCCTGTCCTTCACCATCTCCTGGAGCTGGCACAAATTCATGTCCATCAAGTCGGTGATGCACTCCAACCATCTCGTCCTTTGTCATCCCCTTTTTCTCCTGCCTTCAATCTTTCCCAAATGTTAGGCACAGTTTAAAAGAGTATTTGATACCTATAAGTGGAAATTAAATTTAAGTTCAGTTCAGTTCAGTTGCTCAGTCATGTCCGACTCTTTGCGACCCCATGAATCGCAGCATGCCACTTTTAATAATAAATTCTCATTTCAATCATTAAATCTTATTTCCAGACTTTATTTCTACAGGTTACTATAAAATGATAAAAATAAACTCTTCTCTTTCCCAAATCTTACCCTCATAACCTAGCCTCAGATTAAGACATAAGGGACCTTAGAAGTTAGTTTTCTCAACAAACTATCTTCATAGAATAACAACTTTACCTTTTGCTTATCCTTATGAGTCACTCGGTCATGTCCGACTCTTTCTGACCCCATGAATCGCAGCACGCCAGACCTTCCTGTCCATCACCAACTCCCGGAGTTCACTCAGACTCACGTCCATTGAGTCAGTGATACCACCCAGCCATCTCATCCTCTGTCGTCCCCTTCTCCTTCTGCCCCCAATCCTTCCCAGCATCAGAGTCTTTTCCAATGAATTAACTCTTCTCATGAGGTGGCCAAAGTACTGGAGTTTCAGCTTTAGCATCATTCCTTCCAAAGAAATCCCAGGGCTGATCTCCTTCAGAATGGACTGGTTGGATCTCCTTGCAGTCCAAGGGACTCTCAAGTGTCTTCTCCAACACCACACTTCAAAAGCATCAATTCTTCAGCACTCAGCTTTCTTCACAGTCCAACTCTCACATCCATTCATGACCACAGGAAAAACCATAGCCTTGACTAGACGGACCTTAGTCAGCAAAGTAATGTCTCTGCTTTTGAATATGCTATCTAGGTTGGTCAACTTTTCTTCCAAGGAGTAAGCGTCTTTTAATTTCATAGCTGCATAACCATCTGCAGTGATTCTGGAGCCCAAAAAAATAAAGTCTGACACTGTTTCCACTGTTTCCCCATCTATTTCCCATGAAGTGATGGGACTGGATGCCATGATCTCTGTTTTCTGAATAGTAAAGGTTTATTCTAGGATTTAATGTTTACATAAAGTTAATAAAACTAAATAGTCACAAATACAGTCAGTAGTTTTGACTTGTGAAGAAAGGGACTTCACTTTTTTCTTCTAACACCTAGAGAGAACTTTGTGGACAGTATTTTCCGCTGTGGACTAAGAATGCTGCCTGCCATATCAGCAAACAAAGGATGTTGTGGTGATAAATTATCAAATCCCAAGGATGGACCCTGAGGGGACTCAGGATGAGGAAGAACTGGATCCTGGCCCTAGAGAGTTATGGTACATATCAAAGGAATGATTTCAGTGAGCTCAGACTCTTGCATCCTTTCATACATAGAAAAGTGCTAAATCCATTAATTTGAGACATCTGATTTTCTTTAAATAACAGTAATTTTTTGATGTTCCCATTACCTAGTTTGTGTTGCAAAAACCTTTCTGTATACTGGCTCTTACCTGACCTCTTAGAAGCAATTCCTCAGAGGTATCTGAGAGATATCCCAGGCTTGAGCCTCAAAAAGTCTGCTGAACAAAATATAATTCTCAACTTTCAGGATGTGCATTATTACCATGATTTTTTTTTTTTCGGTTGACATCATGTAATGAGAATTCAAAGCTCCCAATTTCAAAAGTATGTGAAACACGCATGATTTGGATAGAGCACTTACCAGCCACTAAACACATTTCATAGCACACATACCATGAAGTTCTTAACTATTTGTTGCTCTTGTCATTTAGTCACTCGGTCATGTCCAGTTCTTTGGACCCTATGGACTGAAGCATGCCAGGCTTCCCTGTCCTTAACTATCCCCTGGAGTTTGCTCAAATTCATGTCCATTGTCAGTGATGTTATCTAACAATCACATCTTCTGCAGCCCTCTTCTTCTGCATTCAATCTTTCCCAGCATGTGCGTCTTTCCCAATCAGTGGTTCTTCACATCAGGTGCTAAAGTACTGGAGCTTCAGCTTCAGCATAAGTCCTTCCAATGAACATTCAGGGTTGATTTCCTTTAGGATTAACTGATTTGATCTCCTTGCAGTCCAAGGGACTCACAAGAGTCTTCTCCAGCACCACAATTTGAAAGCATCAGTTCCTCAGTGTTCAGCCTTCTTTATGGTCCAACTCTCACATTCATTCATGACTAATGGAAAAAGCATAGCTTTGACTATACAGACCTTTGTTGGCAAAGTAATGTTTTTGCTTTTTAGTATGCTATCTAGGTGTGTCACAGCTTTTCTTCCAAGGAGCAAGCGTCTTTTAATTTCATGGGCGCAGTCACCATCTACAGTGATTTTGGAGCCCTGCTGCTGCTGCTGCTGCTGCTGCTAGGTTGCTTAAGTCGTGTCCGACTCTATGCGACCCCATAGACGGCAGCCCACCAGGCTCCCCTGTCCCTGGGATTCTCCAGGCAAGAACACTGGAGTGGGTTGCCATTTCCTTCTCCAATGCATCAAAGTGAAAAGTGAAAGTGAAGTCACTCAGTCGTGTCCGACTCTTAGCGACCCCATGGACTGTGGCCCACCAGGCTCCTCCGTCCATGGGATTTTCCAGGCGAGAGTGCTGGAGTGGGGTGCCATTGCCTTCTCCGTTTTGGAGCCCAGGAAAATAAAATTATTCACTGCTTCTACTTTTTCCCTTCTATCAGCCATGAAGTGATGGGCCCACGGTGGCTTCCCTGGTGGCTCAGTGGTATAGAACCCACCTGCAATTCAGGAGAGACTTGGGTTCATCCTTGAGTCAGGAAGATGCCCTGGACAACCCACTCCAGTATTCTTGCCTGGAGAATCCCATGGACAGAGGAGCCTGTTGGACTATAGTCCATAGGGTCACAAAGAGTTGGACATGACTGAACCAACTGAGCATGCACAATGGGACCAGATGCCATGATATTAGTTTTTTGAATGCTGAGTTTTAAGTCAACTTTTTCACTCTCCTCTTTCACCTTCATCAAGAGGTTCTCTAGTTCCCCTTCACTTCCTACCATTAGAGTGGTATTATCTGCATATCTGAGGCTGTTGATAATTCTCCCAGCAGTCTTGATCCCAGCTTTTGATTCTTCCAGCTTAGCATTTCATATGATATACTCTGCATAGAACTTATATAAACAGGGTGGCAGTATATAGCCTTGTTGTACTCCTTTCCCATATTAACTTATATCGGGTCTCAAATATTAACTTATATCGGATCTCAAAAGGTTCTCTCTCTCTGCAGTTCTAACAGTAGCAAAAGAATCTCTGATCAGGAGAAACTTAGATGTGTCTATTATGCAAATAATTTTCATCGGAAATGTTGGTAATTTTTTTGAACTTCAGTTCTTTAAAATAATAAATTATATTACAGCTATTTTCCCTACTATGACTCACCTTGAATGGATGATCTTACGGAAATATGCAAGAACAATGGTCCATCTCCATACTCATCTCTTGGTTCTCCCAGTTCTCTAATTTTTTTCTCTATATTTTTGTGTTCTTATTTTCTCCTTATATATTTGGTCAAATAAGTTCATAAAGGGTATCAGTTCAGGTAACCACTTTTAATTGTGGTTAACAAAAACCTGGGTGGTCTAGGAAATATGGAGTGGCCATGTGCTGTCATCTGTTCACGCATGTTAAATCCATTTGGAGACCTAATTCATTTCAAAAGATTCACTTCCAGAACTTCAGAAAATCTCCTGATTTAAATATTTTGCTGTCATTTTGATAAATAAAAATGTAAGTAGTGCTCTCAATGGATGAACAATTAAGTAGAGGATGAATCAAGATATCAAATGACTGGAATGAAAGCAAGAGGGTAATTAATACCCAAGAAATATTACCAACAAACAAACAAAATGAATAATGTGTATAGAATATTTAATATATGCTATGCCCATGTATATGTTACACACAGTTGATTTTGAGACAAGAGGTAAGGGGACAAGGGACAACCTTCAAAAGAATGATATGGCCAATGTGGATATGACAAAAACTGAGTAGAACCAAACAGGCCCCAAATGGTAGAAGATTGGACTTAGCATAAACCTGAGCCTCAGTATATGCTCACTGTAATACACTAGCATGCTAAATGACACTCACACAGGCACCATGACAATTCCAAGTGAAGTGAAGTGGAAGTTGCTCAGTTGTGTCCAACTCTTTGTGACCCCGTGGACTATCCAGTCCATGGAATTCTCCAGGCCAGACTACTGGAGTGAGTAGCCTTTCCATTCTCCAGGGGATCTTCCCAACCCAGGGATCGAACCCAGATCTCCCACATTGCAGGTGGATTCTTTACCAGCTGAGTCCCCAAGAATACTGGAGTGAGTAGCCTTAGGCATTCTCCAGCAGATCTTTCCAACCCAGGAATAGAACCAGGGTCTCCTGCATTGCAGGAGGATTCTTTATCAACTGACCTATCAGGGCAGACTATAAAAGGCCAAAAAGTGGGCAGTGGCCCAAATCCTGGAAATCCCCACCCCTTCTCCAAAATAACTGGAATAATCCTCCCACTTCTTAGCCTATAAAATTAACCAACCCATAAAAACTAACTACCCCATACTTCAGGGCCACTCTTGCCTTTTGAGACAGACTATCTCAAAATCAAAAGGTATTCTGTCTATAAAATGTGTATCTCTCTAAATAAATCCACTTCTTACCTATAACTTTATCTCTCACTGAATTTTTTCTGAGATGAGATATAAAGAACCTGAGCTTCAGTGAGTCTTCACAGCATGTGAGTGATTTTAATTAAAAGACAGTGGGTTGAAGCCCCATTCTGAGTTTTGACTGGTTTCAAATCCCATCTGAGGTGAGACTGGGTTTAAGATCAGGTAAGAAATTTTAGTTTTATTAAAATTCACACTAAAAAAAATATTATCTACATTTTACATCTAGATTTTTAAATAATAAGGCTCAGAGAAGACATGTAATCTTTTTTGTTGTCATGCAATTAGTAATGGGCACAGTTAGGGTCTGAACTTAGATCTGCACAACCTCTCCAAGGGATATTTTAGAGAGTGATGGGGGCACAGATGGCAGAGGTAATGACCACATAGACATCATCATTGAGACGTGATCTGATAGAAAATGTCAAGAAGTCATGGAAAAGGGTAACTGCAAGAGTGCCATCAGTAAGGCATGTTCTGAATCACTCTTATCTCAAACCATGATTAAAAGCTTTTAATAGAAAACCCATGAGTTCATTTCACTTATTCAATAGCTCAATAGTAAAAGAGATGAGAAAGTTAAGTTCTGGCTAAACTGTACTTTAATTATCAGCCTAAGTTGCTACTATTGTTTTTGATGCAAGGCCTATAATGGGAGAATGACAGACTCCTAGAGATATTTTTAGACAGTTACTATAAAGGAAGCATGGTAAAGGATATCCTGAAGGGAGGAGAGATGGGAGAAGGCAAAAAAAAGAGTTCACAATATTTATGCCAAGAGAAGGTGAGAGTCTAAATTACGGTGATGGCAGGAAGATTGTAAATGAGAGCACAGATATAAGAAAAGAGAACCCCCATGGAGTTATTTAGCTGGATTAGGCAATGGATTGAATGGAATGGGCAAAGGAGATAGAGGAAGCAAATGCTACTCAAGATTTTTAATCATGTTTTGATTGAGATAAGGGTAATTCAGTGATGTGACATAAGGAAGTAAAAGAAGAGGATCTGGCTGGGGCAAAGAGTGGCAGGGCTAAAGATGATCTGTCAGATTCTGTAATATCATCCTGCCAATGAAACAACACTAGGCTGGTACAGATGTAAGTATTTTATTAGTATAAATAGACTAACCTTAGGTAGCTAATGTTGTCTGTGTTCTTAGTCATTCAGTTTTGTCTGACTGTTTGCAACTCCACAGACTGTAGCCCCCAAGGCTCTTCTCTCCATGGGGATTCTCCAGGCAAGAATACTGGAGTGGATTGCCATGCCTTCCTCCAAGGGATCTTCCCACCCAGGGATTGAACCCAGGTCTCTTGCATTGCAGGTGAATTCTTTACTAGTCCTCTTAAAAGCTGAAATTATTTTATAGTCAAAAATACCTACAGAGTACATAAGTAATACATAAGTACATAAGTAACTTATAAGCAAAAATTTTTATTCAGGTTTAAAAGAAATAAAACTGAAAATCACTGGGAAACTGCCATAAGCCTTTCTGGTCTCACTAATGTTGAAGATTGTTATTAGGTATTTCTCCTGCAGAGTATGTCCTGATAAGTATATACCTCTCAGAGATAATATCCAAGAATTTAACTTTTGAAGATGGATAAAGGGTAAAGAAGAAAAAGGCCAAGACACCTGAATATCATAAAAGGACAACTTAAATTACCTCAATTGTTGGGCACAATCAGTGTGGCCAGTGAGGAAAACCAGCAGCAGAGGGATTGGTGAAATGTCCAAAGACAATTTCTCCCAATGACCCTGTGACTCAGCTATTCCCTGAGCTTTACCGCCAACACCATAAATAGATTTTTATAAATGGAGATGCTTAGTTGCAATTGTTTCTGTTTCTGGAAATAGAGGAATTCTACTGGCAGTGAGATTCCATGATGAGGGACAAGAGTAGGTGAGGAGAGACTGAAGAAAAATCCCATCAGGCCATGCCTGGGAAACGAATTACAATGACACGTCCATATCATTATCTGTACTGTGCATAGAAAAGAAAGGAAAGCTTATTTGAAACGGGAGATGCATTTTAAAATATATTTATGTTGTTTGAAGGAAATAGCTTTGAAGCCCATGTAGCAAAAAAATACTCCAGCGGTTAAACACTAAATATCAATCTACAAATGAAAAAAAGCGAATTTTCAGTTGGATTTTGGGGGGTTTCCTTTCTTCTTGTTAAATAGAATTTAACTGGAGCATTTAATAATGTCTGTAAATATAAATAAAGGTCAGCCTTAGAAATATGTGGTACAAATTAAGAAGCTTTGTAAAAACTGTCCTCAAATGAAAGTCTTCTATTCACTTACCATTGATACAGAAATTCCATAATTACAGATGTCATCATTTATCTTCACAGAGTCTCTGAAAGATTTCCTTTTGAAATGGGAATTTTCCTGAAAGGCATTCATATGATTACCTTCCTATCAGTCATTCACATTACACAGAGAAAAAGATCCTAAGGAACAGCTAGCTACACAAAGGGAATGAAGTTTAGTAAGGGAGAATTTTACTGCTTGGGGACAATATTAATTGAAAGGAGGAAGAAATGAGATTTAAACAAGATGGGGAAAATTCTACAGACTCTGACAAGGACATAGGATTTCATAATCATTTCTTTAAAGTTAACCTCCCCTTGTTTTTTGTTTGTGTGTTTAGTTTTGTCTTTTCCGGAATCTTCTAGGATTCTTCTCCACAACAAAACTTTCTTCTTTGGGATTTCATATACTTGAGAAATGAGGTTCTAAAGCATAAATTTTCTCTAGTTCATCATGTACTACAATAAACCTGTTAATCCTGCTTGCATTTGCTAAGATTCTTCACCTCAGGTAACTACTGGGGAAAAGGTAACACCTTGAGGAAGTTATAGAACATAGGAGCTCTATTAGTTATATCAGTAGCCTTATCTTCATTGGAATATGACTGGGGCTGGGCCAGAAAGTATTTTAAGATTGAGAGTCAATCTTTCCCAGACCTTCAACTGATCTAGATAAACCTCAAGCACCCATTTCTCAGCTTTGTACAAATAACCCATCACCTTCAACACTTTCCATAACGATGGCTCATTGTCAATGGTAGAATCAAGAAGAAATTCCAGACCACAAACGGAACTTCACATTTAGACACTTCCTGCCATCTTCTACTTTGTATAAAATAAATGAGGAACAGAATCTACATTCTTGGAATTAAAATGATTGCAAACTTTTTTACACAAAATTGTTCTCATTCTTTTTCTAGCTTGTGAAATGCATTTTAAAGGAATTTAAAGTTTCTCTGTTTTTCACTTCAAGTAAAAATTAGGGCACCCTGACTAGTGCTGGCAATGTGGAATTTGGGAGTTGGACATAATTCCAGTGCTTTCTGGGCTTAGTTCACTACGGTTTTATAAAACAATTAAAAAGCTTTCCTGCTGTTTCAGGCCAGTAGGTCTGAAGCCTTCAGCAAGCTCCCATCATTTGGCACAGATCTACTTTCTGTTCCCTGATCAACTCCTTTGAAAAGACAAGCCTGAACCATGGACTCACACTAGAAAAAAATGGTCACCACGGCCAATCCTCACTGCCTTTTATCTTTCCTTACTTTCCTATTTTGGGGGGACTTGAAGAGAACTAACTTTCAAATGAAAAAAGATATAATACATCTGGAAAGTTTATAAATCAGAAGTTTTGGTAATGAGAATATCATTATCCATGTAATTTCTGGGCTTAGTCAAACAAAGGTAGGATTAAAATAGAAGGTTCTGGAAGCTCCACAGTGTACTGGTGTCTGCCCCTCATTCCCATCTGCAATCTTTTCAACCAAAACCCTCCTATATCAGACCCCAGATTGAGAAATTCTTATAAGTTATAGGTTATTAGCCCCCTCCAGTGATAGTCTATATACACACATACACACACACACAGTTTCTGGCTTAGTCGCTCAGTCGTGTTCGACTCTTTGCGACCCCATGAATCGCAGCATGCCAGGCCTCCCTGTCCATCACCATCTCCCAGAGTTTACTCAGACTCACGTCCATCGAGTCCGTGATGCCATCCAGCCATCTCATCCTCTGTCATCCCCTTCTCCTCCTGCCCCCAATCCCTCCCAGCATCAGAGTCTTTTCCAATGAGTCAACTCTTCGCATGAGGTGGCCAAAGTACTGGAGTTTCAGCTTTAGCATCATTCCTTCCAAAGAAATCCCAGGGTTGATCTCTTTCAGAATGGACTGGTTGCATCTCCTTGCAATCCAAGGGACCCTCAAGAGTCTTTTCCAACACCACAGTTCAAAAGCATCAATTCTTCGGCGCTCAGCCTTCTTCACAGTCCAACTCTCACATCCATACATGACCACAGAAAAACCATATCCTTGACTAGACGGACCTTAGTCAGCAAAGTAATGTCTCTGCTTTTGAATATACTATCTAGGTTGGTCATAACTTTTCTTCCAAGGAGTAAGCGTCTTTTAATTTCATGGCTGACATTACTTAAAACCAAAAAGTTACACAGAAATTAATATCTTACCAGAATTTTTATAAACTTTTAGTTTGAGGACTAGCATTTAGCAATGCAAAAGTGGCAGAGATTTTCACAGGCTTTATTCCAAAATAAACCCCTTAATATGTTATAGCACAAGTTAGACTTCTCAAAACCTCCTCAAGTAAAATATCTTCAGCAATCTCAAGTTTAATTGCTTGGCTTTGTTCTTTTGCTTCCTACTGGGTTTTCATAAAATTATGAGGAAGAATTATTAACGATCACAAGACACAATAAAGCCACTGTTTCAGTCACCTGAAACAGTGTGACATCAACTATAATCAACACATAGAATTACCCTTGCTTTTCCTATGGTGGCATATGGTTTACAGCAGAGAAACACCAGACTGACCAGATCACACATCTTCTCTGGATCACAGCTCTGCCTACCATCCAGGAAGCATTTTCCCCCTCCCTTTGAGGAAATTGATATATATATATATATATATATATATATATATATATATATATATATA